>NW_024082020.1:353741-381954 GCF_003009895.1 Hyaena hyaena | reverse complement strand
TGGGGATGAGCACTGAGTGTTATGTAGAAACTAATTTGACAATAAACTATTTGTAAAAAAAAATAAAGAAATAAAAAAAAAATAAAAAAAAAAAGAAAACCTAGAAGAAATGGATAAATTCCTAGCCATATATAAGACTGAAACAGGAAGCTAGAAAATCCAAATAAACTGATGACAAGAAATGAAATGAATCAGCAATTTAAAAACTTCCAAAAAAAAAGAAGTCCAGGACCAAATGGCTTCACAGGTGAAATCTCTCAAATATTTATAAAAGAGTTATTGCTTTTCTTTCTCAAATTATGCTCAAAAATTGAAGAGGAAGAAATGTTCCAAATTCACTTTACAAAACCAGATTACACTTACATCAAAATCAGAGAGAAGACACTACAGATAAAGGATAATTACATCCAATATCCCTGATGAATGTAGATATAAAAACTTCCACAAAATATCAGGAAACCAAATTCAACAATGGTGTAAAAGAATCATTCATTATAATCAAGTGGGATGCAAAGATAGTTCAACAGCCACAAATCAATCAACTTGATATACCACATTAACAAAACAAAGGATAAAATTACATGACCACCTCAATAGATGTAGAAAAAGCAAATGATATAATTGAAAATCCATTTATGATAAAAAAATTTCAACAAAGTAGGTATAGAAGCAAGTACCTCAGCATAATAAAAGCCATATATGAAAAACCCACAGCTAACATCATACTCAATGGTAAAAGATGAAAGCTTTACCTTTAAGATTAGGAACATAACAAGGATGTCCACTCCTGCCACTTATATTCACCATAGTATTGGAAGCCCTAGACATAGTAATTAGGCAAGAAATAAAAGGCATATAAATGGTAAGAAAGAAGGAAATCCGCCACTACTTGCAGATGAGATACTATATATAAAGAACTCTATGACCCCACCAAAAAAAAAAAAAAAACTACTAGGACTGTTAAATGAATTTAGTAAGGTAACAGGATACAAAATCAATAAACAGAAACCCATTGCATTTCTCTATACACTAATAATAAAGCAAAAGAAAGATAAAGAAAACAATCCCATTTACAACTGCACCAAAAATAATAAAACATCTAGTAATATCATTCTTATGGATTGGAAGAATTAAGGTTAAAATATCCACACTGCCCAAAGCAATTTACAGATTCAATACAACCCCCATCAAAATACCAATGGCATTTTTCACAGAACTAGAACAAAGAATACTAAAATCTGTATGGAACCACAAAACACCTTGAATAGCCAAAGCAATCTGGAAAAAAAAGAACGAAGTGAGAAGTGTCACTCTTCCTGATTTCCAACTATACTACAAAGCTACAGTAATCAAAACAGTGTGGTATTGGCACAAAAACACACAAATGGATCAATGGAATCAATTCATTAGAAAAATAGACCAGAAATAAACTCATGCATATATGGTCAATTAATCTATGACAAAGGAGCCAGAACATACAACAAAAAGATGACAATCTCTTCAATAAATGGTGTTAAAACTGAGCAGCTACATGAAAAAGAATGAAACTGGACCAATATCTTAACACCATGTACAAAATGGATTAAAGACATGAGACCTTAGGGCACCTGGGTGGCTCAGTTGGTTAAGTGTCCGACTTCAGCTCAGGTCATGATCTCACGGTCTGTGAGTTCAAGCCCCTTATGGGGCTACGTGCTGACACCTTGGAGCCTGGAGCCTGCTTCAGATCTTTGTCTCCCTCTCTCTCTGCCTCTCCGCCACTCATACTCTGTCTCTCAAAAATGAATAAATGTTAAAAAAAAATTTTTTTAAGACATTAAAACCTCAAACCATAAAACTCCTAGAGAAAACACAGACAGTAAGCTCTTTGACATTAGTCTTAGCATTATTTTTCTGGACCAGTCTCCTCAGGCAAGGGTAACAAAAGCTATGATAAACAAAAGGGATTATATCAAACTAAAAAGCCTTTCCACAGTGAAGGAAACTATGAACAAAACAAAAAGTCAGCCTACTGAATGGGAGAAGGTATTTGGAAATCATACATTTAATAAGAAGTTAATATCAAAATTATATGAAGAACTTATACAACTTAATATCAAAAAAACCAAACAACCTGATAAAAAAAATGGACAGATAACTTGAATAGACATTTTTTCCAAGACATACAGAGGGTCAACAGGCACATGAAAAGATACTCAGCACCACTAATCATCAGAAAAATGCAAATCAAAGCCACAGTGAGATATCATTGCACACTTGGCGGGTGCAATAATGGCTACTACCAAAAAGATTTAAAAAAATAACAAGTGTTAGTAAGGCTATTAAGAAAAGGGAATCTTCATAAACCATTGGTGGGAATATAAACTGATGTAGCCACTATGGAAAACAGTATGGCAGTTCCTCAAAAAATTAAAAATAGAACTACCATATGATCCAGTAATTCCACTACTAAGTATTTACCCAAAGAATACAGAAACACTAATTTGAAGGGATATGTGCACCCCTATGTTTACTGCACCATTATTTACAATAGCCAAATTATGGAAACAGTCCAATTGTCCATCAATAGATGGATGAAGGAGATGTAGTGTGTGTGTATATATATATATATGTATATATACATATATGTGTGTGTATTTATATATATATATATATAAAATCAAATATCACTCAGCCATAAAAAAGAATGAAATCTTGCCATTTGCAGTAACACGGATAGAGCTGGAGGATATTATGCTACGTGAAAGAAGTGAAAGAAGTTAGACCAAGAAAAACAAACACCACGTGATTTCACCTCTATGTGGAATCTAAAAAACAAAACAGTCAAAACAGAAACAGACTCATAGATACAGGAAAAAAATTTGTCTACCAGAGGGGGAATGGGTTGGGGAGTGGGGGTGGGCATGCCAAATAGGTGAAAGAGATTAAGAGGTACAAACTTCCAGTTATAAAATAAATAAGTCATGGGATATAATATACAGCATTAGAATACAGACACTAATATTGTAATGAATTTGTATGGTGACAGATGGTGATAACTAGACTTATTGTGGGGCTCATTTTGTACCGTATAAAAATATTAAATTACTATGATGTACACCTGAAATTAATAGATTATGTGTCAATCATACTTCAATAAAAATATACTGCACAAATAGTTATGAGGAAGAGGAAAAATTTCTTTTTCTCATTAAAAGTGAGGAGAAACAAAACATAAGACTGGTATCTTGGTATCCACAGTATCATGGGTTTACTGTCACTCATACCAAGATTGAGATTACTTAAAATTAATTCTAAGAATATTTCAATTGAGCTATTCTTCAAATATTTATTTTTTTATCAAAAAATTTTTTAATGTTTATTTATATTTGAAAGAGAGAAACAGAGACAGAGCACAAGTGGAGAGGGGCAGAGAGAGGAAGGCACAGAATCTGAAGCAGGATTCAGGTTCCGAGCTGTCAACACAGAGCCCGATGCAGGGCTCAAACTCATGAGCCTTGAGGTCATGACATGATCCAAAGTCGCACACTCAACCCATTGAGCCACCCAGGCACTCCTAAATATTTTTAATATTACTTTGAAGCTACATGTGAATGCTACCAGTCATCTTCTTAATAGGAGCCTATAATGATGAGTTTCATCCACATCTGCCATGCACTGTTTAAAGTTTACCAGGACTCAGCTCTAAGCCTCTGTTTGTATTTCTTCCTGAAATGTTTGTGTCTCTCTGGAAAATACCTACTCACCTCTTTCAGGATATAATACAAATGTCACCTTCATACAAACTTTCCATACTTATTTCTTAATCTAAGAGCTCCCCATTAGGGAATGAATAAAATAAATTGTAAATTATAGGGAGAATGGAATATTATGCAACCATCTGAGTGAATTACTGTAATACTGTATTATTTATCAATAAATAAATAAATTTCAAAACCCAATTTAAGAGTAATGCAAAGCAAATGTATTTCTATATATTTTTAAGTACCCAAACAATAAAATCTACTTCATTCACATATACATGCATTTGTAAACAGTAGAAAATATGCACAGGAATGATACATATAAACTTCAGAAGTGTGGAAGCCCCTATGGAAAAAGAAAGGAGCAAAAAAGAATGTATGAAGCTTTAGCTATGGTTGCAATGTTTTTATCAAGAGTAGTGGTGATGATGATAAAGAAGAAAATGAGGAGGAGGAAGAGAGGGAAAGAGAGGAAAAAGAGGGGGAAGGAGAAAAGGGAAGACTGGAGCGGGGAGAGAGAGGCAGGAGAGGAAGAAAGAAGGAGGAGAAATGAGTAAGAAAATAGGGGCAAATTGTTAATATATGTTTAATTTCAGTGGTATATACATAAATATCTGTAATATTGTCTTTATTTTTCATTATGATTTGAACATTGCTCTTTAAAGTTTTAATTTTAATTTAAAAAATAACTTTAACCCTTCTGTTAAAATTTTAGGAGAAAAGAATCTTTACGGTCTTGACCTATACATGTACCGTGCTAACATTTAATAGTTTTCACTAATTTTATCCAATATATACGGACAATGGCATCATAGAAATTATCAAAACATGCATTGTATATATATCTTATGTATTTGGTTTTCACAGAAATCTCCATGTGGTAGGAACCTGGGATATCCTTGGCTAGATAATTCCAAGATCTCATCTAATGAATAAGATAAAAGTAGGATGCAGTACAAAATGTAGATAAAAGGTGAAGGAAAAATCGCTGGTAATAATAAATAGGTAGGTAGACATGGAAGTGTATGGATGGAAGGTGGATGGATGGATGGATGAATGGACTGATGGATAGACAGATGGATAAACAGAACAAATTTAAGGAAAAAACCACATTCTGTTATAAGGTATATTTCACATGCCTAGAAATTATTTTCACCTGATATATACAGGCTGAAATCACTTATTAAATGACTCAACGTATAAAGCCTGTACATAATAAAATTACAGTATCCAGAAAAATATTCCCTGCAGTATTTTCAAGTCACTCATTCGTTCATTCAGTCACATGACCACTGTCTATTAAAAGCTTAGATTACTGATTAATTTTGAACACAGTAAGTTTACAAACGCAAAAGTTAATTCTATTCAAGTAACTTAAGGAAGATTTATTCTACCCAATGATGATGTTACTTTGGGAAAAATATTTCTATACTGTTTTACTGAAATTTATTTACTCACCACAGGTGGTAGCATACTAAATGAGAAGGATACTCTTCCTAAACATTTTGACATGCTCCATTAACAAGGTCTCTGAATGACAATAATTTCCATCAAAATAAACTTAAAAGGACAGACTAAGCTTTTATTTGGGAAATATTCATCAATAAACCACTATAGGCTAGTCACTGTTAGAAATCAAACTAAAAAAAATTGAAGCCAGTCCATCCCTTAGAGAACTTCACTGTCATTTTCACCAAATCTGAAGTAATGGAATTTCCCTGTTCTCTTCAAACTAGAAATCAATAGTTAGATTAAATAGGTAATTGAATTATTCATAAAATAATGAAACCAACACAAATACCTTTGTCTTCAGAAGGAAGTCTATACCATAGTCATTCTCACTGTAATCACTTGCGGAGCATTAAAATACGTACACAAAGCCTGGATCCCACCCTCACAGTTTCTGATTTAATTCTTCTTAGGTGCAATTCGGGCACTTAGGTAAGAAAAAGCTCTCATATGCCAACCCGGAAAACCACTACCAGGATTCAATAGCCTAGTAGCCTTTTCTTCCTGCCTGAGGGCACAGCCTTTTATAATCACGGGACTAAAAGCAAAGAATGTTAGAAAAAAAATTAATAAATGAGGATATTCACTAGACATAACGTATTTAGCTGCGTTTCACCCTTTGTTATTCAACTGTAAAATAAGAGCTGCTCCTTTTGTTTTAATCCTTATTCCGATACAATTCCAATTCCAGAATTATAAACAGTCAACACACTTGTCCTTTCATTATCTCATCCAGTCAACCCAATATGCTAGAAACCTAGAAACCTCAAATCTCTCCCTCATCTAGAAGGAGTCCAGCATTTCTTCTTTCATCAAGAGAGATAGGCAGTTAATTATAAAAACTCTTTCTTCCTTTAGCATTTTCTTATGCCAAAATGGTAAGAAGTAAGATGGTGCACGTTTCAAATTGCCTCTAGCTAGAAAGGGAAAAAAAGTGAAATTGGCCTTGTACAGGCTTAAAAGGCTTGGAGAATTCACACAATAGGCCACAGTTCTTTGATTTCCACTTTCCTCTATAGAAATGAATATTGGGTAGGATAATAAGTATGTCAAGGTCATGTTTACCTAATTTTAATGAAGCGAAGCATAAATCTCAAATTGTTAACCAACTGCAGGGAATGGAGTGGGTTTTTTTCTCTTTTTCTTTTTTTTTCCAGAAGCCAAGTAATTAAAATGGAAAAACGTTCCTAGTGTTAAAAAGAAACTAGAATGTTACTATATTAGATAAGGGAGCAGTCCATGACCACATCATGTCATTAAAGTGATAGGAAATTATGTGGTCCCTTAAATTGCTTTATTTCCCTCAGCAGAATATTAATTTCAGGTGAGTAATTTAAATTGCATTAACAGCAGACTCCTTAAGATGACACTTCATTTAGTCTTGAAAGTTGCTGCTGTTTAAGATAGCCCCCAGCCTGCCATTTCACACTGGTGCTAACTTGTGCCAGATTGTATATTGTTTTTCCAAAATACCATGGGGGTGTCAAATGCTTTATTGCAAACCTGCTGCTTGATGGGAATATGCAATGTAAATAAACCAGAGAGACACTTCTGTAAATTGCCCTATTTTAGATGGAAAACGTTTCAATTAGATGTATGAAATCAACTGACAGTTTTATGAACCAAATCATTTTGGAAATATCCTTCACATACACTGGATATCATCATATTTTCAGAGACCATATGGTATAAAGTAGGTCCACAAGTTCTACAAGGACAGGCAAACTTATATTCAGCACAAATCTCGATTCCAGTGCCTGTATCTCCACTAACAAATACCCAGGTAAGACAAATTTCAAAGTTTCTAATTTGGTGAAAAGTATCAAAAAAACTGTAATAAATTACTTATCATGGATATTTTCCTAAAAAACAAGATAAATTCACATTCCTCTACACTTCTATGGACCACAGACTCAGTGTCCCCAGTAGAGAAAATAAGAGCCTGGGCCAAATAGATAACAAGGGCTACAGGGTAAAGGATAAGTTTGTATAATCATTACTTTGTTAGGACTCTTGAACATCAGCTTATAACATGAATAATCATTTGTATAAGAATAAAATTTTCATGGGTAACTGAATGACATTATTAAAACGTCCAAGACACTTTAACCTAGTGGCAAATATACTACACAATTTGAATTTACCTTTGACCTCCCAAGCCCTTCTCAAGAAAAGGAAATGTTATAAATTGGATATGACAAAGTCATTGGTTCATTCCCTCATCTTTTGTCAGATAAGTCTTCCTCTTTCTATGTCTTCTTTTCTATTATTACAGAAGGTTTACAAGCACCTTCAAAGAAATGTAACACTTTTTTATAATACAGAGTCTTTGCTTTCTCAACCATAGATCCTGTCAGTTGCTTTCCTTTTCCCTTATAAATTTCCCGTTCTAATCAGCAACACCTCTCTCCTATTGCTTATGCATGTACTTGTGCTTTTGCTTTCTGGTTGCTGCTTTCCTTGCTGTCACTGCTTTCTTCTTTTTTTTTTTTTAATGTTTTATTTATTTCTGGAGAGAGAGAGAGAGATAGCATGAGCAGGGGAGGGTCAGAGGGAGAGGGAGACACAGAATCTGAAACAGGCTCCAGAGCTCTGAGCTAGCTGTCAGCACAGACCTGATACAGGGCTTGAACCCATCAACTGTGAGATCATGACCTGAGCCGAAGTCGGACGCTTAACCAACTGAGCCACCCAGGTGCCCTGTCACTGCTTTCTTCTGAGCTATTCCCATGATGTTCAAATCAGATGCCATGATATTTCACTATCTCTGATGGTTAACTGCCTCCTGAACCAAGTTCACATATTCCAAGGCCATCTTCCCAATAAGGGGATTTCAGGCTATGGATTCACCCCAGCCAATCACTGAGTTGACTAAGCACTTCTCTAAATCTCATTTTCTGTAGGATGGACCAGAGTCTCCAGTAATCCTAGTTCTCAGCCTAATCATGTTTTTAGAGTTTTCACTTCTTTTCTGTGACACTCCTGTGTGCATGTATAACAACCTGTTTCTCCCATGAAATTGTCATTTGTTGGTTTCACAGGTCTCACTCACTGAACTTAAGAGAGTATTAGAAAAGTTTTTTTTTTCCTTTCCTACACTTATATTAACCACAGGTACAATCATACCTATTATTCTTCATCAGATGCTAGCAAAATGCTCCAGAAAACTGATATGTTTCTTTTATAGCAATGAAATGATGCAAGAAAATAGAAGGAAATCATGAATACTTGTAATATGGTCTTAGCCATGACATCTTTACTGTATTTCCTTCCATTTGTATATTGCTTTTAGGATGCTTCTTTTTAAAGAATAAATTTGTACAGGTGAGGGATCTAAATGAAAAAGCCTTTAACTTCAACCCCTAATAAATATCATCTGGGTCATAGGTCACTATTGTCTTGACACACTGTGTAGTAAACAGCAGGACTCAAATGACTGATACTATTCTTCCTTGGGCTGAACAGCTGACAAAAATAACACCACCTAGTCTCTAAAGAACTAAAGGCAATTTACAGACTTATTTTATTTTAGCCTATGCTGAAACGATACCATAAAGTTGTAAGGGAGCAGATATTGTCACCATAGCATGACAAATGGAAAACAAAGCTCCAAAAGAACAGAGGAACTCAGTTCTGCACCAGAAAAGGAGAGGCTACTGCTTTAATGTGCATTCCAAGCTGGTAGAGTGAACTGTTAGGTGAGACTTCATTTCAACATGAATCTCCCTCTTCCTCTTTAGTATACAATGCCTTTAGCCAGAGATGAAACTTACAGTCATATGTACTCACCTCTTCAACTATGGTCAGTCTATAACTCAGCCTTTCAGGAAATTATTTTCCCAACAGAATGCAGCTTCTTTTCCCAGGGCATCTTCTAATTCTTACAAAACTCATTAAATTTACACACAAAAATTTGCTTGCCACTTAGGGATTCCATTTGATATAGCAGATATTTTAAAATTTATGGTGATAAAAACATACATAAAATAAAACTTGCCATTTCTCATTTTTGAGTGTAGAGTTGAGTGGCATTAGGTATTCACATTGTTGCACAACCGTCACTACTATCCATCTCCAGAAATTTTTCATCTTCCCACAGTGAAATTCTGTACCCATCAAACAATAACTCCCCATTCCCCTCCTAGCAGCCTGAAGTAACCACTATTCTACTTACTTTCTCTATATATTTGGCTGTTTTAGCTCATATACGTGGAATTGTACATTATTTGTTTTTGTATCATATAGCGTCCTCAGGGTTCATCCACTTCATAGCATGTATCAGAATTTCATTTCTTGTTAAGGCAAATAATACTCCATCATACCACATTGTATTTATCCAATCATCCTTTATTTGACATTTGGGTTGTTTCTACCTTTTGGCTATTATGAATGACTGTGCTATAAACACTGGTATACAAATATCTGTTCAAGGCTTTATTTTTAATTTACTCCAGGAACTACCATACTGTTTTCCATAGAAGTTGCACCATTTTACATTCGTATCAACAATATACAATGGTTCTAATTTCTCTACATCCTCACTAAATATTTCTCATTTTCTGGTTTTTTTATAATAGGCATCCTAATGGGTATGAAATAATATATTTCATATACATTTGGTTTTCATTTGCATTTTTCTAATGATTAATGTTGAGCATCTTATATATCATATTTATGCCTATTTTATTCATTTACTTTTAGTCGAACTTACCTAATTCGTTCTTTTTAAAGCTTTATTGAAGTATAACTGACATGCAATAAAGTGCACATATTTAAAGTATACAATTTGGTAAGCTTTGGCACAGGCATACAGGTTTGACCTTCAAAACAATAGAGCCAGTTATTTTATCAGCAAAATTAGTTTATGCACGATTAGCAGAGAAATTGTAATTTAGGACAAGCAAACTATGGCAAGCCATAGGCAAGTCTGGACAACAAAAGAGAAGGGCTTGCTTTTATAGAGGAAAGAGAGAAGCTGAAAGGAGACTGTTTCATTGAATTCTCATTGGCTGAGCTATTACTGGGCAATGAGAAATTCGTTCTTCCTCCTTCTAGGGTATGTAAACTGTCTCCCTGCTGGGGAATGCAAGGTATGCTTCTTTTGTGAGTAGTAGTACATGAAAACTCCCCCTTCAAGGGGCGCCTGGGTGGCTCAGTCCTTAAATTTCCAACTTCAGCTCAGGTCATGATCTCAGTTTGTAGCTTCAGGCCCCTCTTTGGGTTCTGTGCTGACAGATCAGAGCCTGGAGCCTGTTTCAGATTCTGTGTCTCCCTCACTCTCTGCTCCTCCCCCACTCGTGCTCTGTCTCTCTCTGTCTCAGAAATAAATAAAACAAAAAAAATTAAAAAAAGAAAAGAAAAACTTCCCCTTCAAAAGTGCCCTACTCCATTTTAAATGAGGTTTCCTTTGTTTTCACAATACCCATCACTTTCCAAAGTTTCTTCATGTCCCTTTATAACACCTCTCTTTAATACCTCTTTCCTTATTTTATCCCTAGGCAAGCACTGACATGTTTTCCATCACTATAGACTAGTTGGCATATTCTAGAATTTATGTAAACAGAATTATAGATTATGTACTATTTTGTCCATCTTTCTTTACTCCACATAATTATTTTGAGGTTCATCCATGTTGTTGCTTGTAGCAATAGTTCATTCCTCTTTATTGCTGAGTAGTATTCCATTACATATTATCTATTTACCTATTGATGGACATTTCAATTCCTTCCAGTTTGGGGCTATTTCCAATAAACCTTTTATGAATTGTCACATACCAGTCTTTAAATGAACATATGTTTTCACGGCACCTGGGTGGCTCAGTCGGCTGAGCATCTGACTCTTTATATTGGCTCAGGTCATGATTTCATGACTGTGAGATCAAGTCCCACATCAGGCTCTATGCTGGTAAAGGATTCTCTCTCTCTGCCCCTCCCCAATCATGCTCAACTCTTTCTCTTTCCCTCAATCTCTCTTTCTCTTTGCCTCTCTCTCAAAATAAATAAATAAATAAATAAACATTTTTTTTTAATGGACATATGCTTTTATGTCTCTTAGGTAAAAAAAAAAAAAAGAGGTAGAATGGGTGGGCTATATGGTAAGTGTATTTTTAACTTTAAAAAAAAAATGTTCAACGGTTTCCCAAAGTGGCAGTACATTACCACCATTTTTCATTACACCAGCAGTGTACAAGAGTCTTACTCTTTCCACCCCACTGTCAACACTTGGTATGGTCATTCCTTTCCATTTTAGCCACTCTGGTGTGAGTATTTCAGTATATCACTGTGGTTTAATTTGCATTTTCTCTGTGAAAAATGATGCTGAGTATCTTTTCATGTGCTCATTTTCTATCTGTATATCTCCTTCAGGGAAGTATCTAAGGAAATCTTTTGTGCCTCTTTTACATGGGTTATTCATCTTCTTATCATTAAGTTGTAAGAATGGGATGTGATCTTATGGGTATATGACTATATCATACAATGGACATACGTCATATATTGTCAGACTAGTTTTATAAATATTTTCTCCCAGTCTCCCAAATATTTTCTACAATGAAAATGACTTTTCATTTTAACAGTCTTTTGAAGAGTAAATGTCTTAACACTGATAAAATCCAATGTACTGATTTTTCTCTTCTGTAGCTTGTGCTATTTTGTGTTATACTTAAAAAATCTTTGCTAACTCCAAGGTTGCTAATATTTTCTATGTATTCTTATGTATAATTAATATATTATTTTTAAAATTAAATAAATCAAGAAATATCAAAACAAGAGGAAGACCTTAACTATCCAAACCCTGCCCTGAATTAGTGCCACAGAACCTCTGTTAGTATCCTTAAGCTCCCTATCCCTGGCTACATGACTGTAGTCTAAAGGAGGCTGGCAGCTTCATATATACACAAAGCCTAAGAACTAGGCTAACAGAAATCAGTATTTTTGATAAAAATTTCCCTTCAGTAATGCCTGATCCATCAGCCTGTCTTTTGCCCAAATTTGTTCTTCTTTTCCAAAGACTGTCATTATTATGTATATCTAACTTACTATTTAATAACTTCCTTCCTCAGGACAGCTGAACTAGAAGGTCCATAGACTCAAACTGCAAAGAAGTTATAGAAACTCATAATTCAACAATTTTAGTCAAAAAGTCAGAAATATGCAATTCATCAACTAACAAGATTCTATAAAATCTTTATAAATAGGAAGTATAGTCAACCATCAAATCCAATCGAATCAAATAAATATGCCATCTTAATTTTAAAACACTGAATGGAAGCCATATGGAATAATATAAAAATTTTACTTATGTCTTTATTCCAAAGTATCAGCATTATTTAACAATTAATATAAACATTCAGACATGACTAGGTGCCTTTGTACTTCTAAAGGCTAATGTTCAAACAAATAATCAGGTTTCCTTCTTTCTCTGAAATTCATTCTGATTCTCATTATCACTCTGTCTTCAATAACCCCTGAGCAGTAAGTGAAAAATACGCTTTCAATCGTGTTTAGGCCAAAGAGGTAAATTTATTATAATAAAATAGGGGTATCACTCAGAGCCCAAAACAGCCATGGAATGTTAGAAATAACCAAGGCTCTTACCCTCTATGCCTCTATCTTAGCCTTATGATTTCACACATATGTGAATGTCCACTTCTTCACTGAATACCTTTTTCTGATTCAGCATGTACACCGCAGATGATGTCTGGCTAACAACTGCCAGGTTTACTTATCTTTAAGCAAGTGACCAACTTAGGGAGTTTAGGTATCTCTCAATCTCAATCTTTAATTACTAGGAGAAAGAACCCAACTGGCTCTGCTTTGTTCATCTAAAGTAACTATGACCCAGAAGACAGGATCACAAGATACTCACCTGGCTTATAGGGCCCTTCCATGTGTATAAGGGGTGGGAAGGAGAAAGTCCTCCTAAGATGAGGGGCTGATAAATGAAGGAGATGTCACATAATGTGTCCACAACACACATGAATAACTGGAACTATAAAGTAGAAGGATGAGTGTTTCTAAAGATCTATAATTAATCTAAAGATGAGGGTTTCTAGATATCCATAATTAATGAATGCTAAAAAAATTTTAAAGCACTATGCATACACTCTTAGTGTTTTTATCCCCTAATTATACCTAAAGAGATTATATATGGAATACAAAAATACCGATTCTCCTATTAACCTGACAAAGATAACCAGAAAATTAAAAATATTCTGGAAAAGTAGGCAAGATAAGACTTCAGAGGAATTCAGCAAGGGACTTTTGGTTTCATCTCTGACATGTAAAAAGCTTGAAAGTGGTCACTCTCATCCTTACACAATAAAATACTGAAAAAAACTAAAAATCAATAAGTTTTCTTAGACCCTTCTGAGTGACAGGCACATCCAAAAAGATAAAGCAACTGAGATCTGTTTATCTGGAGCAGATACCACTGAAGCTACAAACTGGTAGGGATACTTAAATGGTAATTTTGATGAGTTGCTAGAGACTGAGTGTGGACTAGTGGGAGAGTAAGAAGTTCCCTACACTTTCATAGGCTTCCTCTCCAGGAATACCAACAGGCCCTCACAGGAAAGATTTAAGAAAGATCCCTTCTTGGCTTGGGCAGTGAGAGGGAAGAGAAATCACAAAGCCTTCTTTATAAAATAGGCCTGCTCTCCCAGGGAAAGGGTTTTCCATAGCTCATTTCTTAAATCTTACCCCAGCTAGGCAAAGCAAAGGCCTCTTCGCTCCAGCCTTCCAGCCAGCTCTAGCCTTGCTATTTCACTTAAGGAGGAAAAATAAGGCATAGTTCATTAGGGTCAGTACTTCAAGGATATAGACTGGAAACATCTCAGTGGACAAGTTCTCCTTTATACTAGAGAAACACTGGAAGGCCCCAAGACACACACCTTCAAAAAGACTGATTTTATGGATGCAATGCTCCTTTCCCCAGGCCTTATCACCACTAAAATAGGGCTCCAGTACAACAGTGGATTATAGCTGAGCAAACTAAAAAATTAACTCTATCTGAGTTCTCAGGAAAATCTAAAGAAAACAGGAGAGACAAAAACAAGGACACTAGAGGAATTAGGGCCTCTGGTATCCACAGCTACAACAAACAATAAACATAGCCCAATTCTTAGCCAAATTAACATAAATCCTGGTGATAAGGATCTATTTGCCTCCATTTTTTACATTTATTTTTATGTTTTTATTTTTTTTCTGAGAGAGAGAGAGACAGCATGAACAGGGGAGGGTCAGAGAGAGAGGGAGATACAGAATCCAAAACGGGCTCCAGGCTCTGAGCTAGCTGTCAGCACAGAGCCGGATGCGGGGCTCAAACCCACAAACCGTGAGATCATGACCTGAGCCGAAGTCGGACACTTAACCAACTGAGCCACCCAGGCACCCCTATCTGCTTCCACTTCTATTACCCGGACAACATGTCCAGTTTTAAAGAGAAAAATTATATGCTAAAAGCAAGGAAAGAAAGCACTCTGAAGAGACAAAGCAATCATCAGAACCAGATTCAGAAGGGACACAGTTGTTGGAATTTTCAGACAGGGAGTTTTAAGTAACTGTAATTAATATGTACTGTCTCTAATAGAAAAATTAGACAGCATGCAAGAACAGATTGGTAACATAAACAGAAAGACAGAAACTAAAAAACAATCAAAAGGAAATTCTAGAAATAAAATACACAGTAACTTAAGTGAAAAACACCTTCAGTGAATTCAATGTAAACTTTAAATGACTGAGAAAAGAATCAGAGAACTTGAAGATAGGTTAACAGAAACTTTCCAAACCAAGATACAAAGAGAAAAGAAGAAAACAACAACAATAACAAGACATGAAAGAATTAGGGGACAATATCAAAAGATATAACATATGCATAATTAAATACCAGAAGGAGAAGAAAGAGAACAAAGCAAAACAATACTGTAGTAATAATGACTGAGAACTTTCAAAAATTTAATGACAGACACCAAACCATAGATACAGGACCTGAGAGAACACCAAGCATGATAAATGTTACAAAAAGCACACCTCAAGGTGTGCTCAGTCAGTTAAGCATCTGACTTTGGCTCAGGTCATTATCTTGAGCTCGTGAGTTTGAGCGCCACAATGCGCTCTGTGCTGACAGCTTGGAACCTACAGCGTGCTTTGAATTCTGTCTCCCTTGCTCTCTGCCCCTCCCCCACTCACACTCTGTCTCTCTGTCTCTGTCTCTGTCTCTCTCTTTCTCAAAAATAAACATTTAAATTAAAAAAAAAAAGCACACATCAGCATTCCAACTGCAGAAAACCAAAGACAAAGAGAAACTCTTGAGAATCCAGCAGGAAAGGGAGGAGGTTTTAACCTCTGGAGTAACAGAGGATAATAATTACAGCAGGCTTCTTGTCAGAAACCAGCAAGTAAGAGGAAATTAGAATGAATTAAAGTATTGAAAGAAAACCACCAGCCTAGAATTCTATATCCTGCAAAATTACTCTTCAAAACTTAAAGAGACATAAAGACCTTCTCAGACAAACAAAAAGTGAAGGAATTCATCACAAGCCAACAAGCCCTAAAAGAAATGCTAAAAGAAGTTATTCAGGCAGAAAGAAATGACATGTCAGGACCTACATAAAGAAAGCAAGCATGTCAGGGAAGAAACGAATGAAAGCAAAATAAAACCTTTTCTTTTTTTTTTATAGTTAATTGACCTAACAGATCTCTTTCTTTAAAGCAATAATAGTGTACTGATTACTGATTACAACACATGAATAAGTAAAATGAATGACTGCAATGTCACAACAGACAAAGGAATTAAGAATACTCTGTTATAAGGTAACTTTACTCCATATGAAGTGGTTTAGTATTATTTGAAGATGGACTTTTTAAAAAAATTTTTTTGTTTTATTTATTTTTGAGACAGAGAGAGACAGAGTATGAGTGGGGGAGGAGCAGAGAGAGAGGGAGACCCAAGAACTGAAACAGGCTCCAGGCTCTGAGCTGTCAGCACAGAGCCCAATGTGGGGCTCGAACCCACTAACCGTGAGATCATGACCTGAGCTGAAGTCGGACGCTTAACCTACTGAGCCACCCATGCGCCCCAAGATGGATTTAAAGTAGTTTAAAATAGGTACTATAAACCATAGGGCAACCATGAAAAAATTTTTAGTGATGTTATTGATATGCTAAAATAGGAGATAAAATGAAATTATAAAAAATGATCAGTTAAAACTAGAAAAGGTAGAAAAAGAAGAAGGGGGAAGGAAAACAGAGAAAAATGAAAGAAAATAGTTACAAACATGACAGATATTGTTAAGCTAACTATATTAATAAGCAGTTTAAATGTGAATAGTCTAGGTAAATATTTATTCTTTTACCTTTTACCTTCACTGAAAATTTTTAGACAAGGGTTATATGACACATCTTTATATTAACTTTGCAACTTTTTTGTAATTTTTAAATATTCTAAAATAAATATTTTACTTTTTCAAAAATTAAAAGGTTATTTTAAAAAGAAACCCAGCTAAAGTCAGGAGTCCATAATCTTAGATACTTTTAAAAAAATGTTTATTTACTTTTGAGAAAGGGAGAGCATACCTAGCAGGGGAGGGGCAGAGAGAGAAGGAGAGAGAGAATTCCAAACAGGCTCTGTACTATCAGTGCTGAGCCTGACACAGGCTCAAACTCACCATTAGATTATGACCTGAGCCGAAATCAAGAGTAGGACATCACAACTGAGCCACATAAACATCCCTAATCTTAGATATTTTTAAATACTCCTCCCAAAACATTATATTAAAAACCAATAGTATTTGGGTTCATCAGCAAATGCAGATTTAAGGACGCTGTCCAATCAAACTTTCTGCAGTGAAAAAAAAAGTTCTATACCTATGCTATCCAATATAGTAACACTAACCACATGTGGCCACTGAGCACCTGAAATGTGCTAAGTTGACCGAGGAACTAATTTTTTTTTTATTTTTTCAATAAATAATTAAATTTTCAACTTATACAGACACATTTCCCCCAAGTTGTACACAGAAAACATAACAGAAGCAATAGTCAGGGACTACTGAAGAAAACTTGTCTAAACTGATAAAAGATCTTATAACTTAGTATAAAAGCCCAACTATTTTCCAAGCAAATCTCAATCAACAGACCAAATATCTACATATTTTGTTAAACTGCCCAATTAACAAGCTAAAACAAAGTACATAAGGTACTATGCAGAAAAAAACAAACAAACTGGCTTCTCTACCAAGGAATATTAGTCTGGCCTGAGGTTTTTCCCTTGAAGTACTTAGTGACCAAATAATGACATTTTTAGGGAGAAAAAGCTGTAACCCAAGACTATAAGCAAGCCAAGATGTCATTCAAATGTGAAGACATTTTCAACTACAGAGGGGATTCATACTACAGAAAACATAGGACCATTATGTTTTAAAAGATCAAGAAGAGTTACATTCATAGAACCCTTTTCTTTTACTTTTCACATTCCCAGCTCACATTCCCAGCTCAAACTACAAAAATCACATTCCTGCTCCAGCTCAATGTCTACTTTCTAGGGGAGGCTGTGAGACAATTCCTTGTACCTCCACCCATTCTCTCTGACCCTCATCTCTGACTCTGCTGTAACTGCCTGATCAGGTAGAGCATGCTCTCCTCTTCCTCCTGTCCTCAAGTAGTAGACGGCCAGCGTGAGCCTCCAGCTTGGGGAAAGGACACCTGCAGTACATCTGTGTTTGTGACTGAATGGACCAATTCATTTCTGGGAGATATCCTCAGCTTTTTTAGCTATAATACTGTGGTAGATAAGAGATTTGGCTTTGGGCATCAATTCTATCCTCATGGTAGAGAATACTCCTATGAAGTTGGGACTTGAAAATTAAACAATTCAATTTGCAGGCTCCTTTGCAGCTAGAGTCTCCAGGTTTGACCTATTAAATATTCTCAACAGAGACTTGGAAAAGCATTAGAGTTGCAGAAGCCATCTTCTCCAGCTGCTGCTTCTATTTTCTGACAAGTGCAAGCATGAAGGCTCTTGGTTTTTCTGAGGCAACATTTGCAGTCCAGTCCCTAGTCTAATGGGCCATCCGTTTTGCTGACACATTTTGTAACAAGTGGGACATAGTTGTATGGCCAGCAGCAATAGAAGCATCAAGGCCTGATCATGGCCTTCAAAGGATCACTCTGAAGTTAAATGCTTCCTGATTATAATCAAGGGAGAAGCTTCCTAGGTGCCCTAATTCTGGACTGTGGCCTAGGAACTGCTCTTGTAAGTTCAACCTAGAGTCTGTTTCTACAGCCTTTCTGATAATTTCATAAACTATTAAATACATTATGATTTTTTTCTGCTAAAACTAGCAGGAGTAGATTCACTTCTCTACCACTGAATTCTCTGGAACTAAACTCTTACCAATACCACCAAAGACCAGTCAACTAAGAATGACATCAAAATTAAAAAGCTCAACATTTTAAACAATGTTGTCATATAAAGGTACTGATGGTGAACACTGAAATCAAATGATTGACTATACAAAATTATTATAAGCATCATTACAAAATAAAATAAAAATCTCAAAAGTATTACATAAAATATATGTAACATACAAAGAATTAATTATTAATCTAACCACTCATCTGACCCATAGCCCAAAATAAAACTAAAACAGATCAGGAATTTAATAATGGATCAAAAATAAAAGTGACATATAGGGACATGTAATTCTTACTAAAGTAAAGACTTTAAACGTAGCTAGAAAGCTGTCTTTAAAGACACAGTGAGTACATTTCCTACTCATTGGAGGGGGAAAAAAGCAAATAAAACATAGGACATCTATAGAAAGAGTCACAAAAATAAGAAACTACAAATCATGGTAAGGAAAGGTAAACCATAAAATTGGATGAGAACATGTCAGATCACAAATGTGAAAAAGAATAAAATTCTCGATTACATAATAGAGACATTACATACTGCTTACAAAAGAAATGATAAAATTGGAATGAATAAATGAGTTAAAAGTAAAAGCCTTATGGGAAAGATATCAAACTCAAACCATAAACAAAAACAAAACAAAAATTTAAAAAAACAGGAGCAGCATATCAATTTTAGACAAAATCACATTTAAGACTCAAATTAATGGACAAAAACTTTTACTTTAAAAATCTAATCCACAAGGAAGGCATATATTCTTTCACTGATTTGATGAGATATATAAAATAAAAACTAAGAAGTACCAGGAGAAACATACAGGCACATAATTGTTTGTGAAGCTCATAACATCAACTTCTGGCAGGCCATTTACTGTCAACATAAAGAAACACAGATATTTTAAATAATACATAGAAGGAAAGAGAACATTTGTTCCATGTAAAAAGAAGAAGAAACTCTCTAAGAATATTCATCTGTTCCTAATAATAGTGTAAAAAGGAAGATACCTTTTTTTTAAAAAAAGAGCTAACAAAATGCATTAGGAATCCTAAAATGTTTGTAATTCTAGGTCCAAAGACTTTACACAAATCTTTATTCTAGGTACATAAAGATGCATAACAGTTACCATTTGAGTGCTAACTACGTCCCAGGCATTATAATAGGAGCTACATATATTTATATGCAACAACTACACAAATAAAAATAGGGAATGAAGAATTTTTACTAACATGGAGCAGTCACATGATATATTATGAAGTAGGACGCCAAACTAAATAACAGTAATGTGACTTTTTGTGTATCTGCATTTATGCATACAAATAGCATGATCAACTTTTATATATGAAAACAGAAGTCTAAAATGAAACAAAGGCAGCAAAATATTAACAGCAGCTTTGTCCAAGTAGTAAGATCACAAGTGATTTTTACTTTGTTCTCTGTATTTTCCTAGTTTCCAATTTTTTCCTTCTATAACTTACTTCTATTTCATTATCAATAAAATGTGTTTTAAAATAAAACACATAGGGAAAGTCTCAGATGAATAAAATCTCAAGTCATCACAATATAAAATATGGTCATTTTCCAGCCCTTTACCTTAAATCTTACTTTATTTTTTTTTCTAAATTTATTTCTGAGAGAGAGAGAGAGAGAGAGAACATGAGCAGGGGAGGGTCAGAGAGAGAGAGGGAGACACAGAATCTGAAACAGGTTCCAGGCTCTAACCTGGCTGTCAGCACAGAGCCCAACGCGGGGTTCGAACCCACAAACCGTGAGATCATGACCTGAGCCGAAGTCAGATGCTTAACCAACTAAGCCACCCAGGCACCCCCTTAAATCTTACTTTAATAGCTTAAAATAGCAGCTGCATGAACTAAACGGATGTTCCTCCCCCGCCCCCCGCACCCCAACTGTGGCAATGTTGATGGTATAGTTTAGCATATCTAACTGGGAGCTGACTCGAGAAAACTTATTAGCTGGTTATGAAGAAGAAAGAAATGGCAGTTCAGCAGAAAATCTAATAAAACCAAAACATGACCATGGTGTTACAGACATGCTTCTATCATACAAGCCACTGTTACCAACTGTGGCCAAGACAATTAAAATTTATGCCAACAGGCCAATCAGAAACACTGTAAAAAGGAAGGACTGTATGATGTTTATATGTATGTAAGATGGAAAAAAAGCTACCCAAACTGGTTGAAACTGGTTAAAGTGTTAAACTATCATACCTTAAAGAAGAATTATTAGTACAAGACAAAAATGAATAAAGGCGTACTTGGAAAACACAAAATCTGTGAGGCTTATGGTGAGGTGAGCACACACACATATAGATACAGTTTTTATGAAATCCAAAATGAACAAGAATAATCATCAGTAAATTACAATAGCGTGAGAGTGGGATTTAACTGAGGAAGAATCCATATCCAAATGGAACTATTGTAATTTAAAACTCCTTACTTCTGCAGCTCCTCTAAGAAATCTGACATCTATGTAGGCAATAGTGTAATAACAAAAACTCATGCATGCTCGCAATTTACCATTCACAATGTTAAGTCCAACACATCTGTTTAATTCTTTCATCAACTCTGTGGAGTAGATATAATTAGCATTTCTATTTCACAGATGAGGCAACTAAAACTTAAGTTTTTAGTTGTCCAAACAGAAAATGGTGAAGCCAGAACTTTAAACTTAAGTCCATTTAACTCTATGCCCCTACCCTTAACCATTATGTTATTTCTTTGTGTCAGTGTTCCCCTATTGCAACTGCCTTTTACACAACACTCCAATTAACTCAAACCCAAATTAATCATAAATTAAAATGTTAAGAGCAAGTACGGTGACAAAGCTATAAATTATGCTTCTCTCAATCCTTTTCCCCAGCATGTTTCCAGACTGGAGGAGGCTTAAGTTTGTTTGCAAGCAAAAAGTGGAAGTAAGGATCTGAAGGTCATAGTGGTTAAATGCAAGGACAGACTGATGTAGAGTTGGCAGCAGGTCACAGTTTGTCCTGGGTATCCTCAGTTCCAAATACACTTCCTCTTAACAGCAGCCCAAACACACATTTGGCAGGAGACACACAGAGACCTGAGCTGCCCAGAGTTACAGATCCCCATAGGGTCTTCCATGAATCATCTCCTTTGGCAGCTGGGCATCTCTGGACTTTTATATTAAATTTTTATTTTTTTAATTATTTTTTTAAATGTTTATTTATTTTTGAGAGAGAGACACACACATCATGAGCAGAGAGGGGCAGAGAGAGAGGGAGACACAGAATCCGAAGCAGGCTCCAGGCTCTGAGCTGTCAGCACAGAGCCCGATGCGGGGCTCGAAACCCATGAACCTTGAGATCGTGACCTGAGCCAAAGGTGGATGCTCAACCAACTCACCTACCCAGGCACCCTAGATTTTCATATTAACTGGTTGATGGTTTTATTTTTCCTATCTTCAACTTCTTTTAGGACCTTCTCTTTTATAGCTCTTCCTGTAACTGTGTTAAGTTCTAACTCCTATAAGAAATCCCTTATCCAGGGCGCCTGGGTGGCTCAGTCTGTTAAGCGTCCGACTTTGGCTCAGGTCATGATCTCATGGTTCGTGGGTTCAAGCCCCGCATCGGGCTCTGTGCTGACTGCCAGCTCAGAGCCTGGAGCCTATTTCAGAGTCTGTATCTCTCTCTCTCTCTCGGACCCTCCCCTGCTCACGCTGTGTCTCTTTCTCTAAGAAATAAATTTTAAAATTTTTAAAAAATTAAAAAAAAAAAGAAATCCCTTATCCTATAGTGGTTCTGCTTCTATGACTGCAGCCCGACCAATAAAAAAAAAGTATAACTTTTTAAATATAAACTTATTAAAATATTTTAAATTAAATATATTTTCAAAAGCAAAATAAGGTATGCAAGGTATAAATCTTAATAAACAATCTTTGATTAAGGAATAAGAAAATGCTAAAGAAGGTTAAGTCATCGTATCTTTTGTTTACAACAAAGTACAAACAGAAAAAGTATTCTGACCAGTGCTAAGAACGAATTTTCTTTCTTTCTTCCCAGAGGGAAGAAAATAAGTCATATTTTAATTAACAGGAACAAACGAACATTTATTCGTATATTTATGGATTTCTTACTGTCCTTTTGGGCTGCTATAACAAAAATACCATGGCTTCAACAACAATCATTTATTTTTCACAGTTGGAGGCTGGGAAGCACAATATCAAGGCCAGAAGGCTTGTTGCCTGGTGAGAGCCTACTTCCTGGTTCACAGAAGACAGTCTTCTTACAATGTGTCCTCACATGGCGGAAGGGACAAGAGAGATCTCTGTGGTCTCTTTTTTAAGTGCCTTAATCCCATTCATGAGGGCTCTACCTTTGTGATTTAATCACCTCCCAAAGCCCATACCTTCTAACACCATCATACTGCAGGTTAGGATTTCAACATATGAATTTGGGGGCCACACAAACCTTTAGCCCAAAAATTTACTAATTGCAAAGCTATGATTGGCCCTAGGATAGGACATAAGAATATCTTGGTTTTGTCTGAGACCCAAAAATAAAGATTATACTCTCACTTAATTTGCCACTAAATGAAAACCTATATAGAATAAAGCTGCATCAGGATATTATTACCAAAGCACCTTGTCATTTTTTCAAACAAAATACCTATCCCCAAATATTCAGAGGAAGTAATACATCTAATTAGAAAACTAGCAGTAAAAGATATACCCTTTACATATGATCGGGATTGTGCTAAAAAGTCCATTGTATACATGGCAATGAGAAACAATGAAATCTGGCCATGTGTAGCAACATGGATGGACCTTGAGGGTGTTATGCTGAGCGAAATAAGTCAGGCAGAGAAGGACAAATACCATATGTTTGCACGTATAGGAGGATTAGGAGGAACTTGACGGAGGACCAAGGGGGAGAAGAAGGGCGGAAATGGTGGGGGAAAGGGAGAGAGGCAAACCATGAGAGACTCTTGAATGCTGACAAAAACTGAGGACTGATGGATGTGGGGGGGTGGGGGGGATGGGCATGAAGGAGGGCACTTTGGGGATGAGCACTGAGTGTTATGTAGAAACTAATTTGACAATAAACTATTTGTAAAAAAAACAAAAAAACAAAAAAAAAATCAATAACAGAAGGAAAAGCGGAAATTCCACATTTATGAGAAGTAAACAACCAGTGAGTTAAGAAGAAATTAAGGGAAATTAGAAAATAAAAAAAAAAAAAAAGTCCATTGTAAATAGCCTTAGTGTGTAAGTATGTGTATGACTCTTTAGTTTAGGGGTTGGTAGAGGTCAAATAAATTAAAAGTTTTCTCAAGTTATCAGTCAGTATGTTTCAGTTGCAAGGCAGAGACTAAGTCAAAAAGGGTTTTTTACGAGTTGCATGGGGGCATTATTGGCTCATGGAACTTAAGGGTCAAAGGGCAAGGATGATTTTGAACACAGCTAGATCTAAGGGCTAGAATCATGTCACCAGGACCCAGTCTCTCCCCTGTCCTGCTTCTGCTTTCTTCTGTGCTGTTTCCATCCCCCAGGAAGCCACTCACATCACAGTGACAATAGAGAGGACAAAATGGCTGCCAGCAGCCTCAGACTTACGTTCTTTTCTTTTCAACCAAAGCAGAAAAACCAAAACAGTTGGGTATTCTCCCACCCAACAGACTGAACAAAAGTCCTGGACCCTGATTCTACCAGCCCAACTTGAGTTATATACCTATTCCTAAATCAGTGCCTTTGGCCAGAGGATATAAGTTATACTAATTGGCTCAGGCTATTTACCCAAGTCAGCCACATCCAGACAGCATTAAAAACTGTAATAACAACAACAATAGTAATTAAAGGAATGGAAGTCTGCCAGACCCACAATAATGTTCATTACTGTCAGATTTCCCATTTAAAAAGATATATGGGAAATGAACTGAGATTTAAAAAAAAAAAAAAAAAGAACTTAGGGACATATCACCCAACTCCGATTTACCTTGGTAACTGCTAAATACTGTTTTTCTTCAGCCATGCAGCACACACTATAACTTCACCCCAGTTGTCCATGAAGCTGGGGAACACATGTCTCAGAAAATCTACTATTACTCAAAGAATACTGACTAGATCTGGCCTTGCTGAATGTCTTTAAAGTTTTCAACTTAAAAATAAATCATTGTACTAATCCACAAATTTCCAATCATACTTCTAGACAGATCAGGATTTGTGACAAAAACTGTTCTCAATTTTTATTAAAAACTTCATTTGCCAGTAGCCTCATATATTTTTTAAATGTCTGGCCTAATTTCTTCAAATCTGCACATATCACATACTTTTTTGGCTGTAATTAGTCACTAAGACTTATTAGCATAGAAGTAGCTCCCAGAAACTCTAAATTACAAGTCAGCACTAAGTTTTGTTTTCATGTTTTTCTTGACTCTGAGAAAAAGTATATTTGTTCCTCCTGGAATAAGCCACCACATTAAGTTTCCTCTTTTCACCCTTTGGGAATAGCTATTATTATTAGAAGGGAGCATTAGTATAAATTCTTACAGCAACACATCAGAAGGATTAGGTTCCGTTTAAGCAATCTCTCAATTCTGTGACTAGTGCGACAAAACTTCCAAACATCAGGAGAAAAGCAAGTTAAAACAAACCCTTTACCAGCTGCTACATGTGGGGTGGATCAATAACACTAACTGACAACTTTTCATATGAAATCCAAGCAGTCTGAAGTCTCCTTTTTCTATTCCCTGAATATCTGTTCTCTCCACTTCAAAGGGCTGTCAGCCGCGGAGCAAGGAGAGGTGGCTCATACACAACGACACTCATCTTCTGCTTAAACCATAACACCCAGCAGTTCGGGAGCTATCAGGCAATGATGAAAGGGCATCGGGCTTTGATTGTTTATACTTCAATGGCAAAGGCAGAGGACAAGCTTAGGAGACAAGCGTGGATGGGTTCCAACCACAGCTGTGCCACCTACCAGTCCTGTGTGTGACCTTGAACAAATTACTTAACTCTCTGAGCTCTTCCTTTCCTCATCTGTAAAATTAATTTTACAATAACAGTATTTATCTTTCTTGGTTGGTAGGAGAACTAAGTGAAGTATCCATTGTAAAGTGCTTCACCTAAAACCTGCACTTTAAAATAACAGCTAACATTTACTGAGCAGGTACTATGTGCTAGGTATAAGAAGCGCTCAATTCATCTATTAATCCATTCAACGAATATTTATGAGGACTTACAATGTACCGGAAACTGTTCTAAACATTAGAATGTCAATGAAGAAAATAAAGATTCGTTCCTGTAGTTTAATACTTCTTATACAGCTATTAAGCTTCTAATATAATTAACACGAACAACATACAAAACCAACAAAAACAATAATAATCAAAGGAAAACGAAATTCTTCAACATTAACTGATATAAAAACTTGCCTAGAGTCCCTCAGAGCTGCTGGCCTCTGCAAACACTTCAGGGATAATGGCCCAATGAAGTCAGCCAAGCGAACTTGAGGAAACACAGACTCTCCTGCATCAGGAGCTCTGGTGTCATTTCACAGGTGAGTTCCTTCTGACTGCAGATAAATGAAAATGAAAGTAATATGAAGATTTTCTGCAATGCTGAAATGCTACTAATGTTCTGAAGATCTAAGGAAATAGAGTAGACTATTCATCTTTCTCAGTTCCTCCAGGTTTTTAGGATAGTCACTGCTCTCCCACAATTTCAAATTACAGCAAAGGGCCATTTAGCAATCTACTAAGATTGAAGCGACATGTGGAGCAGAGCTGTGATTCCAGTTTCTATTCACCGGTATCTGCTCCTTCACACACAGAGTTAGATTTTCATTTCTCAACAGTACTTCTGTTCTTGACCTGAATATTTCTTTTTTTTTTATAATACGGGTTTGGGGGGCTTTTTCAGATTTTATTTTTAAGTAATTTCCACACCCAACAGGGGGCTCAAACTTACAACCCTGAGATCAAGAGTTGCAAGTCCAACTGACTAAGCCAGCCAAGTGCCCCCTAAATACATCTTGAGCATTAACCATCTGAATCATAAACATGATCAGTATCGTTTAAAGGGGAGCTGCCATCCATTGTGTTAATCTCTATTGGTGGCTAGCTAGAAAAGGGAAAAAGAAATTTCACTTGACAAAAACAATTGAACTATATCTATCAGGGGCTGAAGGAGGATTCAAAAAGTGTTGGGCAGGCTACTGGGAAAATACAAATCAAAACCACAATGAGGTACTATTTAAAAGCACCAACAAATCTGTACTCTCAAAGAGTGAGTGTACACTCTCACATATTCAAAGTGAGAATATGGAGTAATAGGAAACTTCGCACACTGGTGGTGGAAATTTTAAATGGAGCAGCTGCTTTGGAAGATGGTCTTGCATTTCCTCAAAGGGTTACTAAACAGAGTTACCACAGGACCTAGAAATTTCACTCATAGGTATACACCTTTGTCTGGGAAAGCCTTTCTCTCTCCTTCTATTCTGAATGACAGCTTTGCTGAACAAAAGATTCTTGGCTGTATATTTTTCCTAGCCAACATATTTAATATTTCCTGCCACTCCCTTCTGGCCTGCCAAGTTTCAGTGGACAGGTCTGCTACTACCTTTATGTGTCTACTCTTGTAAGTTAAGGCCCATTTGTTCCTAGCTGCTTTCAGAATTCTGTATTTTTTTATTTTGCCAGTTTCACTATGATATGTCGTGGTATTCACCAGTTTTTGTTGATTTTGAAGGAGTTCTCTGTGCCTCTTGGACTTGGATGCCTATTTCTTTCCCCAGATTAAGGAAGTTCTCAGCTATAACTTGTTGAAATAAATCTTCTGCCCCTTTCTCTCTTTCTTCTTCTGATCTCCTACAAAATGGACATTGTTTCATTTCATGGACTCTCTTAGCTCTCTAATTTTCCCCTGTGATCTAGTAATTTACTTTCCCTCTTTTTTTCAGCTTCATCATTTCCCACAATTTTATCTTCTATTCCACCTACTGCTTCCTCCATTCTCACTGTCACCGTATCTAGTTTATTTTGCATCTCATTTATAGCATTTCTTAATTCATCATGACTAGTTCTTAGGTCTTTGATCTCTACAGCAAGAGATTCTCTTCTGTCTCTTATGCTTTAAGCCCAGCTATTAGTTTCATGACTGTTATTTTAAATTCTTGGTCAGATATATTGTTTATATCTGTTTTGAGCAATCGTCTGGCTGTAATTTCTTCCTGTATTTTCTTCTGGGAAGAATTCTTCAGTTTTGTCATTTTAGCTAAGTTTCTGTCTTTTGCGTGTTTTAACAGATTGTTATGTGTCCTGAACCTGCAAGTACTACTCTATTAAAACGAGGTCATACACTATCCAGAGCCTAAACTTCAGGAAGTGTTTTTGGTGTATGTTGCATGCACTCTGTTGTTGCGTTTTGGCTGCTCTATCCCACTGGTCAGTCCTCTGCCGAGCTCCTCCTTGCTTGTACTGGTGAAGTGTTTGGGACTTCAATCAGGTGTGGTTTAATTTGTTTGTTGAAGTAACCTTGGGAAAAAAAGGAAAAAGGCGGGGGGGGGGGGGGGG
>NW_024082020.1:312191-353243 GCF_003009895.1 Hyaena hyaena | reverse complement strand
GAGAAGAGAAGAGAAGAGAAGAGAAGAGAAGAGAAGAGAAGAGAAGAGAAGAGAAGAGAAGAGAAGAGAAGAGAAGAGAAGAGAAGGACAGACAAACAAAACCAAAAAATCCATTGTCTGTTGGTGCCTAGGACCAGTGGCTGTGCTGGTCTAGAGGAGAGGCCAGCTGCCTTGTCAGACCCGCTCCAGTAGATAAAGCAGTTGCCAGGTTAGGAGGGGCGGGGTTTGATGCAAGTGGGTCCTGCCTCCACTGGGGCGTCTTTGGTATTCCCCGAAGCCCCACCTTGTCGGTGTCGGGGAGGAAAACGGCAACACCCCAATCTCTCCTCTCCAGACCAAGTGTCTCAAACCACACTGTTCAGACAGCCCTCACAGAGGAGCAAGGGCACTGGCTTGTCCTGCTCCACAGTCTACCTTGCCTCCTAGGGGAGCAGCTGGGATTAAAACCTGATACCTTAAAGGACGCTGCACCTCGCAAACCTGGTTCTGGAGTAGCACCACTAAGCCCTGCTGATTAAAAAAAAGTCTCTGGCGGGCACCTGCAGGGTCTTTTGTCCTTGGGGAGGCAATAAACCCTCTTCCCACAGTACTCGAGGGCTGTTCTCTCCCAGTGTACCCCTGAGATCCCTACCATGCCTCTGGGCTGGCTCCCTCATAGTGCCCATACAGTGCCCAGCTTTGCTCTACAGAAAGTCATGCACTTTTGAAACCTCTGAGTTTCAGCTCCTAAGGCTGTTTGCAAAATAGAAACGCACTCTCAGTACTTCTCATTCCCCGCTCCACAGTCCAGAGAGGTTTTCCTCTTGTGCTAAGTCAATACTGCAGTTTCACAACCCCTCTCTTTCTCTCCCTTTTGTCTCTCCACAGAAGGGGTTCCCTCCCCTCCTTGCCTATACCATTTTATCTCCCCCAAATTACATACACACACCTCCATCCCACAAAGCTGTCTCCCTCCAACTGGGGAGATCCTTCTGTTACTCTACCATCTTAACTCCCAATGCACTCCTAGATTTATACCTAAGAGAAATGAAAACATATGTCCACACAAAAACGTATATATCAATGTTCAAAGTAACATGATTCATAATAGCCAAATAGTGGAAACAATCCACTTGTTCACGAACTAAGGAATGGATAAACAAAATATAGAACATCCGTTCAATGGAGTACTACTTAACAACAGAAAGGAATGAAATATGGATAGCCCCTACAACATGGATGAATCTTAAAAGCATTATGCTAAGTGAAAGAAGTCAGTCCAAAAAGATCACATATTGTGTGACTGTATTTACATGAAATAGTCAGAAGAGGAAAATCCACACATGTAGACAAAGTAGATTACTGGTTTTCAGGAGCTGGAGGGATGAAGAATGAGAAATGAATGCTAATGGATACGGCATTTCTTTCTGAGGTGACAAAAATGTTCTAAGATTAGAACAGTGTGATGATTGCAGAACTTTATGAATATACTAAAAAAACCACTGAAATGTACACAAATGGTTGAATTGTAAGTTATATAAATTATATCTCAATAAAGCCATTTTTTAAAGGGCTGGACACTGTAAGCAGAATAAATTGCCTTTACCCAAAATATTTCTCTTTTTGTTGTTACTCAGTATTTCACTCCATAGGATGATTGCACAGACTTGGGGGAAGAGCTCGTTATCCCTGAAATATCTCTTGCCCTTGCTCTACTTCCATTTCACTATCCTGTGAAGTTAAATCTTATTAACTTCACACCTTTGACTTAAGCCTTTGCTTCTAAAAAATATCCACAATAGATTAGGGAAAGATTTCTCATTGAGCTTTATCATTCACGTGCTGTTTAGTGTGAATGAGTTTGTCAGATCTTCTGCTGACAGAGGGATTTGGTTGAGGGCAAAAAGAATGATAAAGTGCTAAGTAAGGGATGAAGGAAGAAGGCACAGAAGAATGAAGGTTAGAGACATTCTAAATTCATCTCAATATTTTAATAGCATTGATCCTATTGCTTACCTGTCTTTGCTAATGCCCTGACCTATTTCCTCCTTTTCTTCCTTTTTTCATCCACTGATCCATAAGACCTCTGCACCCTGCAGGGCCTAATTCAAAGGCCACTTATAACAAAAGCCAAGATTGCATAAAATTACTATTCATATTTCTATTTCTTCTGCTTCTGGTCCATATCTTTATAGATTTTCACTTGAAAGTACTTTGAAATTTTTTCATTCTTTTTCACATATATTGTTTTCCTGCCTTAGTATAAAAAATAGTTCTGTAACATATCTATGTTATAGATGGCAGATAGGCTTTCTTTGGAAGATCCAATGGATAGTTAGGAATTGTCTGAAAAGAACACCAAATCGGGTCCACCTTCAATAAGCAGTATGTTGTGCTCAATTAGCTAAGTCTGCAATGAGCATAGAAGTCGGTAGAGAATGTGCATGTTATCCCTGATAGCTGTCACTGCTTATAGAACCCTTTGTCATTTGATATTTACCTCTACCTTATAATCAGACATGATTTTTAACTATACAGTAGAGAAACTTTCTTCATTGTTGCATACCAGTGGGGGCTGGCCTGTTAGTGATATCATTTGCTAATAGTCCTAATATTCTGTAACTTAAAATACTATGTGATACTATAATATTTCATCTTTCCACACTGCCTATATGACTTAGATCTTCTAACCTCCACAAATAAGAAAATAAGTTTAAATATATGTAACAGATTGTATAGCAGACACTATTGGTTGCCTACCCAAAAATCCATCTCCCTCATCCCTCCTTCCTCCTTCCAGAAACAATCATATTATCCTCCCTTCTCCACAGGTCCACATGATTAAAGGAATGCTGATGTTACTACCAACTGAACAGTTGAAGTCAGTTTGAATGAAGCCAATCACAACAATCCTATTACCTTGTTGGGGTTTGGTTTAAGACAGGAATGTGATGCAATTCTGATGAGAGGGAGTATCCTGGGCTGGGGGCATCTGGGAAAGCTTTCTCTCCTTTTCAAGACTTATAGAAATAGATACTCTTTCTCCGGATGTTGTTGTCTAGATACTGTGCCCAAAACTGCTATAGACATCATGCTGTGGGTCTGAAAATAAGGCTTATCCACAGAGGAGAATGAAAAGGAATAAATGACAAAGAGGCAGAATGAGAGTCATGACAACCTGCAGCTAGAGCTTTCCCTCTCAATGGACTTCTTGTGAAAAGAGATAATAATCCTGGTATTTAAAAACAAAATTTAAGCTTATTTATTTATTTTGAGAGAGAGTGAGTGGGGGAGGGGCAGAGAGAGAGGGAATAAGAGAGAACCCCAAGCAGGCTCCACAATATTGGCACAGAGCTTGATGCAGGACTCAAACCCACAGACTGTGAGATCATGACCTGAGCCGAAACCAAGAATGAGACACTCAAACTGACCAAACCACTTAGGCACCCCGATCCTGGTATTTTTTAAATCCACCTCATTTCACTAATACTTCACCCTAATTGATACATACACTTCCTCCAAACTATAGCTATACGTATATATTTCACAACACAGACATAAATATCAGTAATCAAAATAATATTTTTCCAGGTATGTGTGTGTATATGTATGTAATTTCAAATGTTCTAACAATTCTATAAAGTAGCTATTTTACGGGAATTATCATCTTCAATTAAAACATAAAGTAACTGAGACCCAGACATGCCAGAGATCACACGATTGGTTAGTGGCATTCTTCATTCATTCATTTCTCTAGGCCATCTGGCCTCGATCTAAGCATGGCATTGCTGAGCAACACAATTAATCACTGTTCCATCCAAGAAAAACCAAGTGCATTCTTTGTGCCAGACATCAATCTAAGGACTGGTGATATGCCTGAAAAAACTTTAATCTCATGGAGCTCTTAATTTGTAGGGAATAAATTTATTAGACAACCATTGGGGAAAAAATGTTATGGAATTAAAATTGTACTAAGTCCTATGAAGGAAACAGATTTAAGAGTGTCTAAGAGAAGGTGAGAGTCTATTACAGAAACCTAATCTGGACCTGAATGTTATTGTGGTCTTCCTCATGGAGCTGAGCTTTAAACTAAAATCGGAAGACAGTAAGGGTTAGTTCAGTGAGGAGGAGTTGGTTGGAAAGCATTTCAAGGAAAAAAGGACAATATGTGAATATATGCAAGGCCCTATGGCAGGAAGGAGTTTGGGGTTCTCCAGGAAAAGAGAGAAAGCCAATCTACAGGAACATGATATTCTTGAGGGTGCAGATATAGCATGAGATAAGGTGATACAGGTCAGGAATATTAAGAACCTGAAGCCATTGAAGAGTTTAAATTAGGCCAAGTGATAGGATTGAATTACATTTATAAAGATTTGGAAGATGGGTTAAAGACAGGCAAATGCAAAAGGTATAGATGTGATTACTGAAGAATAGGCAAGAAATGATGGTGGCTTAGAGGAACCTAATTAACTTCTCTTTCTCCTTCCCAAGTGCTCTGCCACCCAGATCCTCCTAAACTCCAAAGTAGTGGGTATCTCCCATCCTGACAACAGCACAGTCTACAAACCTTTAAGGCACTGGGATTCAACTGCCTTTCCATCCAAAACAAGCAGGCCAGAGTCACAAAGAAGCATTTCCCTGGAGTCTGAAATATTAGTCACAAAAATGAATGTCTTAAGTTACAGATCGCACTGTGCCAGGGTTGAGTATTTTTTTTATAAGTTAATTTTCACGAGTTTGTGATGTGGCTCCTCTCTTGAACAGGGTTCCTGCCAGGGGCCACTCAGCCCTGGGTGTAAGAGTAGCCTTGCAGAACAATGCAATTTACTGTTCTTTCATCAAAGGTAAACCAATTATTAAGTGCTCGCCTAACTAGCCGAATGGACTAAGCTGCTGCTAAGTGCAGCATTGTTAAACACAAGCCGTTAAATGTTGAGGAACAACCATCACAAACGACAGCCTTAGTTTTAGATTGACAGTAGTCCTTCTCTTTGTTAACACTTAAATAAATGGCAAATTCAGTTTTATACCAAGGCTACTGTTGTGGCGATAAACAGGAGACCCACCCCTGTCCACATGGACTGTCGCAGAGGTCCCCTCGGCTGCAGTCATGCCTGGGTGGGGAGGGTGCAGGGCCTCAGCGGCGGCGGCTGCACAAAGCCAGCAGCCAATGCGGCCATTTTCCCGCCCGGACACAGACAGGGATGTTGAACCTCCCTTCCATGCGCCCGGGGTGGGGCTGGGGGACTGGTGGCCGCAAGCTTCCCACGTGACGTGGCTGGGCCGAGAGGAACCGGGCCGGAAGCACTGTTGCGCAGTCGCCATGCGTCGTCCGCAGGGGCCTGAAGAAAAGCCCAGGTCGCGGGCCTCGCCGCCCCGGCAGCCCACGGACAGGCCAGGCAGCGCCTCACCAGGTCCGGGCGGGCTCCGGAGCGGCAACGCTGCCGCGGGCCCCCTCCTACGGCTCGGCCCCCCCATCCTGGGAGCACCGCGGCGCCGCCCCCAGGCCCTCAGTCCCGGAGAGCCCCGCGCCTGTCCGCGCGTCCGATGAGCGGGAACAGGCCCCGGGGGAGGAATATGGCGGCCTGCGAGAGCGAGGACGGCGCAGGGGGATGACTTCGGCGGAAGTCGAATTGTCGATCCAAAACTGTTACTGTTTCCTCTGATTTCATCTCAAAAACACGTGTAAGACCACATGAGGTGGGCAGTCTTAAAACTTTGGAAAGCCACATAATTGCTTAACATGTAGAACGGTAATAGGAATTAAGTGAAAATACAGAAAATGCATCATTATGTCCTGGAACGTTCGTGGAAAACGTTTCATCTTGCTAATGCATAGATGCAAGTGTTAAAATAAGCTCAGAGGAAGGATACTACTCTGTGCCTAAATAAAATTAATGCTGTAAGACTAAGTTGGCCCCGAGGTGTCGTGCCTGCACGTAACGAGGAACACAAGAGTCTGAATCATGACTGAAGACTGAAATTAAGAGGAAAGTAGAAATGTCACTGTAGCACATATCAATCTCCTGATTCAAAAGTTTGTTGGACTTAAATGATTCAGTCATTTTATCCAGAGATAATGATGACAGTAACAGGACTAACATAAGAGAAAACGTATCTCATGAACTAGGGGATTCAGTATGTCTTCCTTAGCACCATCCTCTGGAAAAGTAGAAGCAGCACTAAATAAAACTACCAGTGGAATAAAGCATGAAGTAAGAAGCATTCCAGCAGATGCAGAGTTAAACAGTTACATTACGAAGAAGAGCAAGAATAAAATTACCAGTTTGATAATTCTGTTGCCAGTACACCTTTAAAATACCGTAAGGGATAGCTTGGGAAATTTTAGATGACCTTATGTCTTTAAGCTGGAAATTCCTTTGAATGTCATTTTAAATTGTGGAAGTAGACCAATAGGAACACTCTTCTGGCTATAAATAGAGGCTGTAGTTTTTTTGTTGAGATTTTATCAAGATACAACAAGAAGAACTAGAAAATGATCCTTTAGATATTACTTTAAATACCTCTTGCCTAACTAAATGTGAATTGTGTAATATCTGAAAGCTAGGATAGTGTTTCTACAGATGGCATAGCAGTTTATAAAAGGTAAAGAATAAGCCTGCAAAGAATAAGGATAGAGTTTGGAATGATTGCAAAGGAATAAGTTAACGATTCCAGAAGAACAGTATATTACTTTAATTTTTCAAGCTGGCCTTGATCCTCAGCAAATATGGTATTTGAAATTATTATTACTAACATTGATATACATAATATTTCTAATTGTTTTCTGTGAAAATAGCCTTTCAAGAAGCCAAGAGCAGATGTGTTGCCTGTGAAGAGAACATCAAAGGAAGGTATGTACAAAAAGAAAACAAAATTTTAAATGTATTCTTTCAATTTAAAATACAACTTTGAAATAAACCAGGGTTCCACTGTTTTGATGAGGAGGAAAATAGAGCCACATCATTTCCACTGGACCTGTAAAAAAAAAAAAAAAACAAAAACAAAAATCTGAAAGTATATTAAGCATCTCCAACTAATGAGTGCAGAGGACCTGCACTATCTCATTAAAAAAAATTTTTTTGAGTCTGAGCATCTCTTAATGAAATTATCACAGGTTTTTATTTGAAGTTAATTTTCCTCTAAACTTTTAGCAAGTCTTTAGCTTTCTATTATATTGTATATATTTGCTTTCTGGTGTTAAACTGTCCAGATTTTGAATTCTAACACTCTCTCTTATTGTTGACATTGAGTATAGTTAACCTGTCTGTACTGAGTTTCCTCATTTTAAAAATGGAAATAATAATATCTCTATAAAAGAGTTGTTGTGAAAACTAAATGAGATAATATATGTCAAACCCTAGGAATACAGTACCTCCTGTATGAGAGTGTTCAATATATGCTAGCCAATTATCATGTTATTGTTACAGTGTTTCAAGCCTTTTTAAAATTATTGCTACTTTAGATAGTAATTTGTTGAACAAGTACAAAAGTGGGATTTTGCACATATAGGAGGATTAGGAGGAACTTAACAGAGGACCATGGGGGAGAAGAAGCAGGGAAATAGTGGGGAAGAGGGAGAGAGGCAATCCGTGAGAGACTCTTGAATGCTGAGAACAAACTGAGGGCTGATGGAAGTGGGGGAGAGGGGGGAGATGGGCATGGAGGAGGGCACTTGTGGGGATGAGCCCTGGGTGTTATATAGAAACCAACTTGACAATAAACTGTTTGTAAAAAAAAAAAAAAAGTGGGTTTCATTCATTTGCTTCAATAAATATCTTAAGTGCCCCCCCCAAAATTGTTACCATTACTATCATCATCACGTTTTTTTTTTTATCATGTATCATGTTTCTTTTGTATGTGGGGGTATGGTTTTCTCTAATCCAAAACAGCTATTAAGATATTGTGCTACAAATTACTGAGAATCCAAACTCTATCCCTGTTTTGTGCACAAAAGCAATTGTTATCTGATTAATCAAAAAATCATTACTAATAACTCCAGCTTTCACCATAATATTTATTTATTTTTAGGGGAAGCATTTTTTTAATATAATTCATTGTCAAATTGGCCAACATACAGTGTGTATGTTGGTTTTTGGGGTAGATTCCCATGTATGTATCGCATACTTACAACACCCAGTGCTCACTCCACAAGTGCTCACCATAAATATTTAAAGAACAATTAAACATAAAGATGAATAACTTGGAAAGATATCAATTTAATTTTGTCCATAATCAAGTCCTGCCCTCAAATTAAAGGTCAATTAATTCTTGTCTACAATGTCCAAATTGCAAACGATCTTATATTATCATAAAGACAGATTTCTACCAAGGTATAGAGTGTGATAAGTCAATAATGGAATAGCTATGCTTGAATCTTGCCTGTTTTCTTAGGAGGGGCATAAACATGAGAAATCAAATTTGCAATTCACCAAGAAGGACATAGCCTATATTGTCAAAGGAATTTACTAACACTAACAGGTCTATAATTTTTCCTCAAAAAAACAAAAGAGTGGATTATATTTAGGTAAAATCCTGCATTAATAAAGAAATTGACAAGGATTAAAACACACCATCTCAAGTCTTTGAGTAATTCAAAGGCATAAAACCTTCCACAATAACTTAAATTATTAAATCAACTATAAATAGGAGGAGGCATAGGAAAACAGTTCGGTACAATACAAGGCAGATGATATTCCTTTATAAAGCTGGCAAATGTAAACATTTCACAGATACACCAATCCTCTGCCTCACTTCCCCAAATTCTACCTCAAGTAACTATATTTCAAAATCTGTTATTATTGCTCAGTTTGATGGAGCTTTCCACATAGTTTTATTTTACCAGACTTTTTACAGGGTTTTAGGATTTGAATTTGATAAAATTACAAGTGGATGCTTCTGATTTTGTATCATATGTCAATCACTACCTTGTTTCTTTTTTGTTTTTTTTTTATTTTGTTTTGTATTGTTTTTGTTTTATTTGCTACCTAGAAGTCTTGTCAAAGCACAAAGGTAATGTGCTAGGATACCATGTGTATCAAGGCATTTTTAAGTTATCACTGTTGACAGGATATAAGAAATTTCTCTTTAAGCTACAGTCATGAATTATGATAACAGCATGTAACCGATATATCTTAAAGCCCCTTCATTCTTCTTAGTCTTCTTGCCCTCTAATCTCATTACTCTAATCATAAGTAATATTTGTTCTGGTTTGGTTTTTTCCAAAGATGAAAATAAAGGATGTTTTCTTTTAATATCATCTTAGTCCAAAGCATCCATCTTAAGAGGATATAAGCAGAGAAAGTTTTAACATTAAATAATCTGTATTGCTGGTCCTCAGGGAGGAAATGTGGCTAACTTCTCCATTAATGTTCCTGCATCTTCCTTAAAAGGGGAAGGGCCATAGAGATAGGACCCACTGCAATCACTCCAGAAAATCCCTCCTTTAGTTTTACATCAGTCTTAGTAATCAGTGACCAGTGATGATGAACTCAGAGAGGTGTGTGAAATAAAATTATCATCAAGAAGAAAATGAGCATGTGCAATAAATACAGAATGCACCATGATTGTAATGGTAAGTGTTAAGAAAAATCTCTGTCATATGAACCAAGGATCTCGACAGCAAACCCAATCCTAATCTCAGCCAACCTTTTTACCTGTCAATACTGAAAATAAAAAACCAAAACAGTGATATTCAGTAAGAAGTGAATGTTCTAAATTCTCTTGCAGCTATAAAACTCAAGTAATATTACTACATTAGTGTCATTTTTTTCATGACCCCAATTGGCCACATTCCATAATATAGGACAGATAACAGATCTCATAAAGTCAAGCCAGGTAGCTTAAATCCATCAAATTCATTGTTCAGGTACAGAATTTTGTCCCATATCTTAAAATCTAAGCTAATCTAGTTCAAGGTAGAAGTTTACAGGCTTCTGGGGACAATTCTTGTGTACTAGAAGATGCTGTTAGAGACACAAATTAGGGACTTTGTCAAGAACTCACACCATGAAGACTACCGGAGAAAAGGTAATTGATTACAAATATTTTAATCAGATGTATGGCCAACTAATCTTTGACAAAGCAGGAAAGCATATCCAATGGAAAAAAGACAGTCTCTTTAGCAAATGGTGCTGGGAGAACTGCACAGCAACATGCAGAAGAATGAAACTGGACCACATTCTTATACCATACACAAAAATAAAGTCAAAATGGATGAAAGACCTAAATGTGAGACAAGAAACCATCAAAATCCTAGAGGAGAACACAGGCAGCAACCTCTTTGTCCTCAGCCACAGCAACTTCTTACTCAACATGTCTCCAAAGGCAAGGGAAATAAAAGCAAAAATGAACAATTGGGACCTCATCAAGATAAAAAGTTTCTGCACAGCAAAGGAAACAACAAAACTAAAGGCAACCAATGGAATGGGAGAAGATATTTGCAAATGACATATTAGATATAGGGTTAGTATCCAAAATCTATAAAGTTACCAAACTCAACACCCAAAAAACGAATAATCCAATGAAGAAATGGGCAAAAGATATCAATAGACACTTCTCCAAAGAAGACTGCCAGATGGCTAACAAACACATGAAAAATGTTCAACATCACTCATCACCAGAGAAATACAAATCAAAACCACACTGAGATACCACCTCACACCAGTCAGAATGGCTATAATTAACAACTCAGGCAACAGCACATGTTGGCAAGAATGCAGAGAAAGAGGATCCCTTTTGCATGACTGGTGGGAATACAGACTGGTACAGCTGCTCTGGAAAACAGTATGGAGGTTCCTCAAAAAGTTAAAAATAGAACTACCATATGACCCAGCAATATCACTACTAGGAATTTATCCAAAAGAGACAGGAGTGCTGATTCACAGAGGTGCATGGATATAGGAAACAACAGATGTTGGTGAGGATTTGGAGAACGGGAACTTTCTTGCACTGTTGGTGGGAATGCAAACTGGTGCAGGTGCTCTGGAAAACAGTATGGAGGTTCCTCAAAAAATTAAAACTAGAAACTACCCTATGACCCAGCAATTGCACTACTAGGTATTTATCCAAGGGATACAGGTGTGCTGTTTCAAAGGGGTGCATGCACCAATGTTTATAGCAGTGCTATTGACAATAGCTAAATTATGGAAAGAGCCCAAATCGACAGATGAATGGGTAAAGAAGATGTGGTATATATATACAATGGACTACTACTCAGCAATGCCAAGTCTTCTTTATCCATTCATTAACTGATGGACATTTGGGCTCTTTCCATAATTTGGCTATTGTTGATAGTGCTGATTAAACATTGGGGTGCATGTGCCCCTGTGAATCAGCACTCCTGTCTCCTTTGGCTAAATTCCTAGTAGTGCTATTGCTGGGTTGTAGAGCAGTTTTCTTTTTAAGTGTTTTGAGGAACCTCCACACTGTTTTTCAGAGCAGCCGCACCAGTTTGTATTCTACCAACAGTACAAGAGGGTTCCCATTTCTCCAAATCCTCACCAACATCTGTTGTTTCCTTGAGTTGTTAATTTTAGCCACTCTGACTGGTGTGAGGTGGCATCTCAGTGTGGTTTTGATTTGTATTTCCTTGATGATGAGCAATGTTGACCATCTTTTTTTTTTTTTTTTTTGATGTGTATAGAGGGTTTTTTTGATATTTGGAAATTGAGCTTTTAATGTCTTTCACACAAATATTAGTAAAAATAAAAGCTAGACGATTATTTGCATCTTATCTGTGTTTCCATCCATCTCATCTGTATATGTATCTGTGTTATATATATATATATATATATTTTAATTAATTAACTTTTAAATTTGCATGCCTGTTAGGATATAGTACAACAATGATTTCAGGAGTAGATTCCAGTGATTCATCCTGTATGTATAACATTCAGTGCTCTTCCCAACCAGTGTCTTCCTTAATGCTCCTTATGCATTTAGCCCACGCCCCTTCACACAACCCTTCCAGCAACACTCTGTTCTCTACATGAGGCTCTTATGTTTTTTCCCCTCCCTGTTTTTATATTATTTTTGCTTCCATTACCTTATATTTATGTTTTGTATCTTGAATTCATCATATGAGTGAAGTCATATGATATTTGTCTTTCTCTGACTGACTAATTTCCCAAAATGTATGAAACAAAACCTGAAATACTGAACCAGAACAGCTCACATTATTTGGATAACATAGGAGCTGAGGCATACTATCACCGCCTGGATAGTACTAGCTTCCATCCTCCTAAAGCTACTTAATACTACTCAGTTCAAAAACCAAAGCCCCAGGGATCATGGGCAAAGCCTGTGAGAGCCTTCCAGGACCCAACATTGTCTAATCACCCCTGCCTTCCAAGGACTTCTGCTAATCCCAGTGCATGGTTATATCATACATGTTTTGATAGCTGGATTTATGGGCCATTTTTTTGGTCAGAAATCCTCTCAGTAGTTCCCTAAAGATGCCAAAGTAAGCAAAGAAAGCTAAGGCTGAAAGAAGCAATTGTTGCATAACACTGTGTCATGTAGGATCCATCTCCAGAAAAATCAGTTTGCAATAAAAGCCCATTTTGGCTCTTTCAGTAAGATCTGATGATACATATGTGCATTCCTGACTCAAGTTACACCATCTTATCCTTATTTTAGAGCATAATGAATTATATTCATTAAAAGTTATATTAGGTGTTTATATAAATCCTACAGTTAAAGTAACCTCCAAAAATATATACCATGTCAATTAGCATACTGAGGAAGAGGTTTTCTTATTTTGTTTTTGTTTTTTTTTTTTTTGAACTCATCAAATGTGCTTTCTCAATTTATAGAGGAGAGGAAAAGTCATTGACATATGCAAAGTGTGACCGTTCGGTAAGGAAAATGATGTGTGACCTCAGGAATCCCATGCTTTCCTTTGTGGTCACATCCACCACAGCTAAGCAGCCATCCCTCTATAGTATCTATCTTTTCAAATACTTTCCTTCAAAAGAAATCTCATTATGACCAATACCTAGGCCAAATCAACCATTGCAGTATATAATAATTTTCCCATATTTTCTGATAGGTACATTTCACTATGACAAATACTGCATCTGGTTGGTGTTTATTTACAGCAACTGGAAATGTAACAGTGTTTACACCATCTCCCAAATTAATCAGGATGCTTAATGGCTTTTTAGATATGTGCAGATGCAATATCATGATGTCCCAATAAACTTATACAGTAATTTTCCCCCTTTTTCCTTTCTTCTTTTTTAAAAATAATAAGTCTCAAACATTAAAACAAAAAAATTTCATCAAAGTGTCTTAGAAAAAGAACCACATTATTACACACTTGTCAATCTAAATTATATGCCTCTGTTACCCTCCCCACCTTGAAAATAAACTCTAATAAACACAGGAGGGGAAAAAATAAATAGGTTAAGCAGGAGAAAGATCGTGCCTTGTCTGTTGTAATACAGTCTGATCACCCAAAGTGATTGATTTCTTAAAAGAATCCATATCTGTGACTCTTATAGACATCCTGCCATCCTACAGCCATCTACAAGGTAGCTTGCATTTCTAAGGTCATTTGGAGCACTTGAATCCCTGTGGTTGTCTCCGGAAATGTGAGAAATTCAGTAGTCTCACATTTTCTATGGAGGGAAGATTTTCAGTCCTTTTTCACCCAAAAATCTGAAAAGCTATGGAAAGTGGAAGGTTAAATAAAAACAATTTAACAATATTATGTATTTTTGCAAAACAATACTTTTACGTCCATTCATGAGATGAAATCAAAGAACCATATTTTCCTTTTAATAATCTATTTCTATATTTCTCTCTCTCTCTCTCTCTCTGGAAAAAAAAAATGTGGTAGTGAAAACTAAATACACCTGGCCCTTCACCCAGTCAAAACAGAGCTAATTCAAAGTAACCTTTGATTATTTTTGATTGCTAATTATTAAAAAAAAAAAAAAAAAAAAGGAGTGTGGCACCTGGCTGGCTCAGTCGGTTAAGTGTTCAACTCTTAGTTTTGGCTTAGGTCATGATCCCACAGTTCATGAGATCTAGACCTGCTTTGGTGTATGTGCACTCTCTCAACTATATAAAACTTAAAAACAAAAAAAAAACTACTCTGTGGCTTCTCCTCCATTCTCATCTAGTACAGACTTTCTTCTCCCCCACATAGATTCTTTCTCCTCTACCTCAAGAAACACAGTCATATAAAATTCCTAACACTGTCCTAAAATCAGTGAAAGAAATAAGCATCGAGTATGTACCACAGCAGCTGACTGATTTCCTTTCTTCCTCAAATGAAACAGCACAAGAAAAATAGACCAGAAATGGAGAAAACTAAAAACTTCACTGATACTATGAATTTTTCCTAATCTATCTTGTTCTGATCTTTTTCCTAATACTCACTCTTCATTGCCATTGTCACTAACACCATCGGTACCAGAAAGTATTTAGCATGGAAAAACTAAAATTTAGTCCACTGCAATAACCTTAGTTTCCCCTAATAATCTAAGCTTTCTCTTTATGTAACTTAATCTCTGTTTATATGACTCCAGCAAATCTTCCATGCTCCATTCATCCCTCCCCTCCTCCTCTTCAAGATGGCATCAGGTGAATGGGGAGCGGTGTGACATACAAAGTGTCAGAGGTTAGGAAAGGGAGTCTGAATACATGAGTAATCTCTGCAGAGCAACTAGTCTGGTTTGTTTGTTTTTCACTAAGGTCAATATCTAATCCCATTTATTTTCGTTTTTTGGTGTGAGAGATGACTTGCTGGCTCTAACCACTCAAGTCCTTGAGCTCACCCATTTGCCCGCATTCATATAGTATCAAAATGCTGCTGCCTCCAAACTCCACAGCTCTCCCCAAAGCATGCAGATGTTCACAGAACCCATTAGTAACCAGCTTATCTGAAACTGGGATATTGAACAAACCCAACTGTGATTGAAACACAACTTTTTAGAAATCCTTCATTCTTTAAGCAAATTTTTAGATTAAGAAAGTCTTCCCTCCTGCCCTTAAGACTCTTTGACGCTTGAGGGGCGCCTGGGTGGCTTAGTCGGTTAAGCGTCCGACTTTCACTTAGGTCATGATCTCGCGGTTCGTGGGTTCGAGCCCCGCGTCAGGCTCTGTGCTGACTGCCGGCTCAGAGCCTGGAGCCTGTTTCAATCTGTGATTCCCTCTCTCTCTGACCCTCCCCTGCTCACGCTGTCTCTCTCTCTCTCCTAGAAATAAAACATTAAAAAAAAAATTAAAAAACAAAAAGACTCTTTGACGCTTGGAAGCAATGCATCAGTCATCACACCTCACAAAACTTTCTGATTTGGTAAAGTAAGCTATTCTTTATGATAATCCAAACTTAAAACATGACTTTAACTAGCATCACCTCTCCTCCCTCTTGCTAGGGACTGAGCTGCCCACTTGCAGTGGGAAAAGAGGGCTAGGGTCCTCTTTTTGTATTTAATCCTACTTCTTTTCTTCCATAAGCTTAGTAAGCAAGATTTAGAACTCCCAACGTTGTCCCCAGAGGAAGAAATGATTAAGGGGAAGGGGCATGCAGTGAAAGGTTCCATTGTTGTCTGGTGAGGAGGCCTTCTGGGAAAGGTGTTTGACTTTTCCTTACAGGGAGGCTCATGTGCTCCTTGGAGATTATTTTCACTCAGAACCTCTACTCTGCCCCATTGACCACTACCCTTCCTGAGCCCCTGACTTTCACAATGTCTCATTTGCTTTGGACTCTCAGTACTAAAAAGCCCTTTATCCTCCCAACTCTGCGCAAGATCTCATTTCACATGAACTACCAGGGGAAACAGGCACCCCGTGTCCCAGCTAGTCTAGGAATGTTAGCCAGTTCTCACACTGCCACCCCTACCCTGCTGTCATAGACAGGCACAGGTTTTTTTTAATAAAACCCAAGTGCTGGGAATGCATTGCAAACTATGAGTGGTCCTGTTAAAGCCTGAGCTTGAAGTGAAGCTTGAAGTCTTCTCAAACTGAGCTTGAAGTGAAGGAGATAGAAACACCTCCCCCTTCACAGACACACACACACACACACACACACACACACACACACACACACACCTTTCTCCTTTAGCCATCTCTCTATATCTACTTCTACTTTTTCATAGTCTTGATGTAGATGAGGACCCCTAGATGAGAGGCCCATGAGACTTGTTTTTTTCCATTTCTTTTATAAATTCATTATATTGCAATTTGGCACCTCATTTTAGAATTTCACATAATTTCCATTTGTGTGGATCCCAATACCTCAATTTTACTTCCTGGTACACATCTAACTGTTCTCTTTGACTTATGCCATCTCACATGTGGCATACTACACTGTAGAATTGAGCTGAGGGCTGATTTTGCTCCTGTTATTGTAGTCTTCCTAATAAATTCAGAGAGGCTGCCCATGCACTTCAATATCCCTGGGCTGCCTCCCACTCTATTTGGTTAAACCAAAGTAAAGCTCCTCTATATCAAAGTTTAAAGGAGGAGAGGGAACTGGAAATCCTGTTGACTTACTTTCCCATTTCCCTCTGTCTTCCTGCCCACAATCCATTAGGATTAGAAAGGGTGGTCTTTCTTTAGTTCTCTTTCTGAGGGGCTGTGACTGTCTTCTCATACCCTCTTATTAAGTCTGCCAGGCATTGTTACCTGGGAACAAAGCCACAGCATTTCTGCCAGGAATATTGTAATAAGCAGCAGGCCTATTGAAGCAAATGTTCTCTATTACATGTATTGACACTATAATTGCCTGAAATTTTGCCCTTCTAAAATCATGAAGTTGGGTTCTCCCCTCCCTTCTAATTGCTAAAGGAGGTAATATGACTACCTCTATAGTTAAAATCAAATGTGGTTTATTGCGAAAATCACTTGATGGGGGGAGTTTTAAAATACTGATTCCTACCCTCTCAACTCTCACCAACAGATCACAGTCAGAATTTCTGAGGGTGGGGCTGGGGATCTTATTCCCCACCGACCATGATTATGATAGTCAACCATGTGTGGTGACTACGATTTTTTATCATTAAAATTGAAGCTCTGTAGACATTATAAACTATTCTACAGAGAAGAAATATTAGGTGTAGACAATAAGAATGCTCTGTAAGACTCAGTTTTAATCTACTCTATATTTCCAAAAAAATTAAAAAAAAAAAAAAAAAGGGGCCGCCTGGGTGGCTTAGTCGGTTAAGCGTCCGACTTTCGCTTAGGTCATGATCTCACGGTTCGTGGGTTCGAGCCCCGCGTCGGGCTCTGTGCTGACTGCCAGCTCGGAGCCTGGAGCCTGTTTCAGTCTGTGACTCCCTCTCTCTCTGACCCTCCCTTGCTCGCGCTGTTTCTCTCTCTCTCTCCTAGAAATAAATAAAACATTAAAAAAAAATTTAATAAAAAAAAAATCTACTCTATATTTCCAGCAATTTCCAGAATATGAGGATTCATGGACATTTCTAAAGTTTTGCTACTGATCAATAATCAATATAAGGCCATTAATTTTTGAAAAGTGAAGCACGTACTCCTACTGTACAGTAGTTCATGCAGTACTTTCATACAATAATTGGAATTGATTTGGGGGAAAATTTTTTTATTGCCTTACCTTCATCTGTAGGAAGGTCATAGAAAGCATTAATATATTTTGATATAAATTTTCTAAAATGCCTAAGGAACAAAAGCTGAATAGCATTTTGAGGAAAAAAAATATGTGATTCTCACACTGTAAGAGAATTCAAAATCCTCTTGATGTCCAAGGGTTATATAATATATGAATGGAATACAACCAACGTTTTTAATGCCTAAGCCTTACAATATAAGTCAGAAAGAAGATGTTATTATCAAGAAGCTTTTGAGGATGAGAAAGAGTCTCCATTGTACCTATTCCCAAATATACTTGCTGACACAGAAGGAGACTTAAGATAAAAATTTAACAGACTTCTATCTTAAGAAGTTACACCTCCTCATGCTAGCCTCTTTTGAACAAATAAACTTGAATAGTTCATATACATCTCAATAGTTCCTAAATCATAATCTGAAGATAGTTTTTACATCAATTGTTCCTGCAAATAACATTGGGGGGGGAGCTTTTTTTGTTTTTATAATATATAGTCACTGCCTCTACTATGGCTTATGTCTCAAAATTTAGAAGACAAGAACAGAATATTTAGAGGGAAAAAGTAAGAGACAACAAACTGTATCCTATTTACCTCAGATTAGGGGAAGCTATTGCTATCTTTCCCAGAGTTAAATATATTATACCCTAAGGTTTTAAGAAACTACTTACAAAGAAATTAGTAATCTGATTCTATAGTTATGGAGAATAGTGATTTCCAAACTTATGTAAGAAACAAGTCCCTTTATGGATCTAATATCAAGGGGAAATGATCAGAAGGCTTGTTTTAGATGTTCTCTCCAAAATAACATGATTAATCTCTTTTATGCCTATTTTTCTTGGAGTCTTTTAAAATCAAATACATTAGTAAATGTTTCAGCTCTCCAACAGTGTCAGAACATTTGTAGCTGTATCTTCATTAGAACCATCTTGTAGCTCACAAGCTCAGTTCTGGGGTATTTTATTTTAGCTGGACACGTTAGATCTCTAAGAGACTGATAGCATTTCTCATAGATGTTACTTAATGGGTTTAACACTGTACCTCAGCAAATGCATACTTGAGTTAACCTGTACTTTAAACAGCTTGATTAGAACTTAATTGCTGAACTTCTCTTCCCTAAAAGGTTGTCCTTAATGGAATTCACACAGTAGTGGAGTTAAATGAGGTGATTCTGAATAGTTGTCAGGAATCATATCTACCTTGTCGAAGACCTACTCAGATTTCTTGATTAGGGAATTGGCTTTACTCTATATCCGTTGCCATAAAATAAAGTAAAACTCACCTTAAATGGATAGATACATATTTTTAGGTTATCAATTCTATCACATTATCAAAAGTGGTCTCTGAGATGGTGTTCCCCACTCCTACCAGGGGGTTCCCAGGCAATCCATATGAGTTGAGAGGAAAATATTAAAATTTCTATTTATTCTTTTCATAAAAAAGAAAATTCAGCTTTATCCATTTTCTAGCACTTAATATTCAGACAAACACATTCTCATCCATCCATGTAGCAGATAGTCTGTCACAAATAGGATATGAGGTATCTTGAGGGAAAAGGGTTGCTCCCCCATGTGGAAGGTTTAGAACTGGTGCCACGTTTGTTTCTTTGCCTATGGTATAGTGGACATAGTGGACTTGAAGTGTGACTAGCTATGTAGATTTATGGATTTTTTCTAGTTTTAGCAAAAGAACTCTTGTAAACTACACGGGTGGTTTTAAAATATTCTTGCAAAGACCACAGATTACATATAATCTAACAATGGTAAACATGGGTGAACAATAAATAGCAGAGTGGAAACTATCCTTACATGAGATTTTCATTATGAAATGCAAAAAAAATAATAATAATATGGCCACCAAAAAAATCAGATTTCTCAAAAATGGTATTTGTGTGGCGCCTGGGTGGCTCAGTCGGTTGAGCGTCTGGCTTCAGCTCAGGTCATGATCTCACCCTTCGTGGGTTCGAGCCCCGCGTCAGGCTCTGTGCTGACGGTAACCTGGAGCCTGTTTCAGATTCTGTATCTCCCTCTCTCTCTCTGACCCTCCCCTGCTCACACTGTCTCTCTCTGTCAGAAGTAAATAAAACCATTTTTAAAAAATGGTATTTGAAATATGAATTTAAACTCACTGTGGTTAGCAATTGCCCCATCTTAATTCTTTGTAGTGCCATAAGTTATCAACAAAGGATAATATCATTGATTAGCAAGATAATTTATTCATGTTTAGCTTATTTTGTATTTATTTCTGTGTATGTTTTTAATGCACAAAATATTAGTAAAAGGGTGAGTGTATTTAATATATAAGCAAGTAAACATATATAAAGATATTTGGGGAATGTATTCTAAAAATATCTTACCAACAAACATATTACTGAAATAGTTTCTAGATCACTGACCTACAAACATGGCAAAAAGAAGAGATACGGCAAAAAGAAGAGATACAGCAAAATATATCAAGTAACCCATATATAAGACACACACACACACACACACACACACACAGTGTTGGGATATATGTTTTCATACTTATTCTGAATCCAAGTGGGCTTTGTGTTTTGGGAATACACACCAAGCTAATAATAAGTCCCACACTGAATATTTGGCTTAGAGCTTAAAAGTTCTAAATATTCCTTTTAACCCTCTTTCTTCAGCACATTTCTTCATTGCCCAATTCAGACTAACAAATTACTTCTGCGATCTGAAAAAAAAACAACAACAACCCAGGAACTTGAGTTGCAGTACAATTAGGTTTTCCTGTCTGTTTCTGGTTTAAGGAAAGCCACATTTATTCAATCCCAGATTAAAATATTCCCTGAGGAACTATGGAAGTATTAGCAGGAAACTATCTCTTCACTAGTTTTACTGGTATGCTTGAAACTATGACCCAGTCCACAATGCCTGGAGTAGAGTGAAGGAATTTTCAGTAGTATTAGCACCTCCAAGGAATGTTGACATAATGGTTGCCATCACCTGAGAGCAGCAGAAGAAAAACATGGTATGATTAAAAGATCAACTTTAACTCCAGAAATAGCAAAAACTCCCTGTGATGAAAATAAAATCCAAAACAGGACACCTGTGAGCCACTTACCACCCAATCAAATGTCTCATCCTTTTATAGCAGTTAAAATATTCTCAATGAGTTGACCTTTTCACTTTACTGTGAGTTTCCCTAAAGGTAAATCTTTAGTAGAAATAATTTGATTGAGGGTTCCTACTCCGAGGGTGGCAAAAACCTAGAAGAGCTTCCCTTGCATATGAAAGATGCCTTTTCTTGTCTACTATAATTTTCAAAAGTATTTTTAAAATGTTCCTGAGATCAGACTTTATGTGCAACATGTCACGAGAGAGTGAATATTTATGATCAAACTGCTCTTCTAAAATGTATCATAAAATCAGGTTTATAGTAAATGTTCTTCAGACCATTAGCTACCATAATTCTCTAGTCCTTTTCTTAGCTATTTTATTAATAGTGTACAATCCTCATTATTACTAACTGTTACTTGTTAAATACAGGGCCATCCACCGTAAGCTGGTTTCTCCTCCTGCTCCCTGTTCTACAAAATATCTATAAATAGCCTCATGACTCATCTGTCTAGGATTCTTGAGGGCCCTCCCTCCTAGAAACAGGGAAAAGGGGCTCCCTGGTCTCTTCGGGACTTTTCTAATTACTAGAACTGAGTAAGCCTCAAAATTCAGCTTGGAGTTATGAGTCATTTGGTGACAATTTTTTTTAATGGACTAGTCTTCTGGTAATTTACTATGGAGAAGCAAAAAAAGAAAAGGAAATTGACATTCAGAAAGAACAGAGAAAGATTGGAAGAGGAAAACCCAGAAACAAAAGAGACATCCCTTCCTTCATCCATTATCACTTTTGATTTCAGTGTCACCTTATAATGTCCAGTTAGTAAAACTGACAGCAGTGGGTATGTTTTACTTTCAGGCTCTGTCGTGTGCTATCGAGAGTAAGTGAAGGCACCTTCCAGAGGTCTCTGACAATCCCAAAGGAAATCTTTCTGCTTCCTCACTGAAGTCCAGAGGGGAAGGCTCGTGGCAGTTCAGCTAAACCAGATTGCTTATGTGATGAGGATGGACAGCAGGAAGAGAGTGAAGCAATTCTGCAGAGTGGATGGCAAATAATCAAAGAGAAGACAGATAGCAGGAACTTCAAGGACTCAAGGGACACCATCTGAAGCAAAGTGACATTGATATCAACATCTAGGAAATGATAGAGGCAGATAAATTGCTCAGACAAGAAAAAAAGAGATAGGATGACCCAGTTTAAGCAAAAAGTAATTTGCTAATCACAAGGTAAAGAAATAACACAATAGGCTCCCCTCGCCACTCATACACAGCAGGTGTAGCCATTATCCAGATAGAGCAGTAGACAGAAAAGGAGATCAACTCAAATGTAACCGGTGCTCAAACCACAGAGGGTTTCTTCCGAACAAGAGCTCACCCCAAAGAAAAATTGGCAGCCACTGCCACCTGCAGAGGGAAGATATATCTTCTGCAGGCACCAGCTCTCCAAAGCTGACAGGCTGATATATTCTGCTGAATAAATCGAAAAACTTTCAAGTGGTCTAAAAAAGGTAGTCTGAAGTAGACTGCACTGCAGGGATCCAATCAAGTTAAGAATGTCAGGAGCCTGTGGCAACATCCACACCAGGAAATAGGCCCCCAAACTCTGAGTTAAGTGCAAATGAGAAAATATCATGGTGGGTTTTGTTTCTTTGTGTGAGTACATTTTGGAATTTTTTTTTCCAGTGGTTGTATGTTGTGATTTTTTTATAAGACACAAAATGGCAAATGGTTCTTTTCATATATGGAGAAAAGCAGGCACATAAAGTACTTTTTCCTGGAATACATATAAGGTGCTTTACTTTCTCCTGTATTTTTTCTTCAGCTTTTTGACCCACCTGGAACTGACTTTCCCTTCCTCCGGGGTGTGCTCAAGCCCTGCCTCCTTCATGAATCTCTCCTGAATGAATCTTTCATTGATCTCTCTTCTCTCTCAACTCGTAATTTGCTTATTGCTCGAATCATTCAGTGTAGAGCTTAATTAAACACTGTCTTACCTTCTAATTGCTTTCTTTGGGTAAATGTCACCTCCTAAACAAAACTACAAGATCCTTGAAAGCAGGGCTATGTCCAACACATATATTTTATTCCCTCGGGCAAGTTGAATATCCATATTGAGGGTTTTGTCGTCTGTCATCTAATTTGAGGAATGTGAGGAAGGCCTCCTTACTCCAAAAGATCTCCCCTCTCCTGGGTTTGTTTTCTTTAGGCCAAAGTATTTGTTCATTTGGGGTAAGAAATTAGCTCAGTTACAGTATTGGGTTAAGAAATTAGCTCAGTTACAGTACTAAAGTTCCAAGGATGATTTTTATGCTAAGCTGTTCTGTAATGACATGCATCTTTGGGACTCCAAAGACCTGAGTTTGACTCCTTACTTAATCACTTCCTAGTGATATGATCTTGGCAAGTTATTTACACCTCCAGTGTTTTGTTCATCTATAAGATGGGGAAATAGCATTCTATTCATGATTTTATGACTACTGAAAGAAAAAAATACATGTAATATTTAGCCCCTAGCAAGCACATGGTAAGCATTAGCTGTCTTAACAATAACCATAAGTGCTGAGAGAGAAACGGTGAATAGTCTGAGATTTAACCCTAACTGAATGCTGAAAACTGAGCCTTCCAGTTCCATGGATGCTGGAAGAAGACACTAGACTACGGAGTCAGAGACAACAGACCTTGGTACTCACAGCACAGCAAGAGCCCGAGCATTCTGTGTATATCACTTCCACTCACTCCTCAAATTACATGAGACTTGGGTCACAGTCCAGAAACTCTAAGTCTAGCTAGGAAACCCAACTCTTTCACAATGGGCGGCAAGCAAACCTGCCTGAACTTCCCTGTGGAGGGGGAACATTATCCTTACTGTAATCAGTAATCAGGCCTGCCCTCTGCTCCTGAGAGAGCCACTCTACCTTCCAAAGCAGTTTGTTGTACAAATATCCCTTAAAAAATATGCCAGGACCACGGCTGTCAGTACCACCACTGACATTCGTAAGAATGTTCTACTTTTAGACAGCAGGGGAAACCTATATTGTCTTGGAATAGTCATGCCTTCCAACTTAAGAACTGTGCATGAGAAGTTATCTAAAAAGGACAGAGAATCCAGGCAGGCTTCCTAAAGGACGTAATGATTGAATGGAATTTTTAATTAGATATAAAAACAAGAAAATCCAGTAAAGATGGATGTGAATGCATTAAACGTAGAATAGCCTGATATACTCATAAAACTATATTACTGCATATTATTTGATGTAAGTGGTATAAACAATGAATGTGAGAAAATAGTCGAAAGTGGGGCTAAAAAGGTACATGTGGGGGCCCTGGGTGGCTCAGTTGGTTATACGTCCGACTTCGGCTCAGGCCATGATCTCGCGGTTTGTGAGTTCGAGCCCCGCGTCCGGCTCTGTGCTGACAGCCAGCTCAGAGCCTGGAGCCTGTTTCAGATTCTGTGTCTCCCTCTCTCTCTGACCCTCCCCTGCTCACACTCTCTCTCTCTCTCNGTTTCAGATTCTGTGTCTCCCTCTCTCTCTGACCCTCCCCTGCTCACACTCTCTCTCTCTCTCTCTCTCTCTCTCTCTCTCTCTCTCTCTCTCTCTTATTCTCAGAAATAGCTAAAAACATTTTTTTAATTAAAAAAAAATAAAAAGGTACACGTGGACCAGATAAAAATAGTAGCCAATAATGTGCACTAAAAGGTAGAATATCAGAGATAGACCTTACCTATTTCAGAGTTCTACCTGGAGCAGCCCCCTTTCAAAAAGCCAGGTTCAATGCTTGTGCATATGCTGTTGCTTGCTGAAAAGGGATTTGAACTTAGAGTCTCCCTAGCTCTCTCCATCCCTGGGCTACATTCGCATATCAAATCCAGGTGGATCTCTCTACCTGGATTACCCCTGGCACATCAGATTTCTCATGTCCAAAATACTGTACATCATCCCTTCTTGCTCCACATACCTACTCCTTTTTCTATGTTTCCTTCTCAAGGACTGACACCACCATCCTCCTGGACCTCAAACCCAAACCCAGAAGCTCTCCCTCCATTCTCCTTACTGTCATTCCCCTCTCCGCCCCTCCCCCACCCAACACCCCCATGGTTCGGTCAGACATATTTTCTTTCTGCTGCATCCACAACCTCTTGGCTCAGCCACTTGCCGTGACTTTCTGAATGCTTGCAGCAACCCCCTGCCAGGTTCCTGCAGTGTATCTTCCACACAGCCACACGGATGGAAGTGCTAACATGATCATGTTGTCCGATACCCACAAGGTAAAGTTCACATTCCTTCTCATGGGTTGTGAGCTCCTTCATGTTGTACTTTACTATTCTTGCCCTGACTTCCACCGTTTAAGCACTGTACAGTTCTGACATTGTAAACTATGGTGGTTCCTCAGAAAATACCATGTCTTTCCATTCCTTCTTATCTTCTCATAGGCTACAGCCTCTGCCCAGAAAGTTCTGTCTATTCTCCCAATACCCCTCAATCTTTCCTAGCCATCTGGGGAACTATTCTTTATCTTTTAAGATCCAGGAAGCATCAACCCCTCAGGAAGCATTTCCTAGGCAGGTAAATGCTTCTTCCTGTGCCAGCAACTAGTGTTACAGGCAGTTCATAGCAGATATGTTACAAATATAGCAACTGACACATTGCTTTGATTATTCCTTTATATCTATTCTTTGATATAAAATTTTATTGGTTTGTGAAATCCTGGAAGGCAAGGACATTGTCTTATTCTTTGTATTTTTAGTGCTCACCACATAATGGATATTTATAAATGTTGGTTAAATGAGTGGCTCCTGGATAAATGGATAGGTGAATAGTTTCTAGTTGTTTGCCTGTATTAACATAACTCGAATTGTTAAAAGAATTTTTCCAATAGAGGAGACATGTTTTTCTTAATCCTAGCTCATCTAGTGCTTCTTTCTAAACTCATATAGATGCACACACACACACACACACACTTCTTTTTAAACACATAGATGCATACACACATACATGCATGCACTCATGCACAAGAAATTGCCTTAAAAGAAGGTCTTGTTATAAAAATATGTTAAGCACTCACCAAAGCCAAATATAATTACTAAATAATTATTTACTAATTATAGTTCTATCTATTGTGTGTTCACTGTAAGCCTTATGTATCTTATACACAACACTTTTTGGTGTATATATTATTATTTCCATTTTATAGGTGAGAGAACTGTCTGTTAGAGCATGTAAAGACACACAGCCAGGAAAAAGTCAAACTGAGACCTGAAACCGTGAATACCTAACCTAAAGTAAATGCTTTTATCCACTGTGAGAATCAAGTCATTAAAGTTTACATTGGAGAAAACAGCGTAAGGGATGTGACTTTCTCTTTAATAATTGTGTAAACAGTATCCATATTTTCTTGGACATTTTAAAGATAGGATTTAACCAACAGCTCCACCATGAGTACAGCAGGAAAGTAATAGCAGAACTGGTCAATATGAAAATTCATTTTATACCACAGTTTACACTGCCCCATTTATAGTTTGGTTTAAAAAAAAGACAAGTTTGCCAACAATAATCTAATTATTTTTGCAATGCATGTGAATAAGACAGCAATATTTTTGTTTCAGGCCATGTTCTCTAAATTGTTTTCAAACAATCCAAAAACACTCCTGGCAGGTTAGAGAACAGAATTCTCAATAAATATTGTCATAAGTGTTTCTAGTTTTAAGAAATGATTTCTTTTGTTTTTTTTTTTCCCTAATGAGAATGAAAAATACAAATAAATTGGAGCTTAGCTACACTGCGGAGAACATTTTGTATAGAATTTGGTTTGCTCAGCTTTGTCTCATATAACTGCTTAGAGTATCAACAAATACTAGAAGCTCAAAATAAGAAACACATACACCTGCCTACCTTTAGTGTGGTACGCAGCCTAGATTCCTGCCTCCTGGTGTTCATACATTTGTGTAGTTCCCTCCACCCTCAGGGTTGATCTATGTGGCCATTTGAATACAGACGTTATAATATATAACTTACAAGGCTAGGTCATAAAAGATAGTTTGGTTCCTCTATCCTCCTCTCCCTCTCTCCCATTCTGTGTCACTCTGGGGGAAGGTAACTTTCATGACATGAGGCTTGCCTACCTACCCCTCAAGCAGCCCTATGGAAAGGTCCACATCATGAGAAACTGAGGCCTCCTGCCAAGAGCCAGTGAGGAACTGAGGGTTCTGGCCAGCACCAGATGAGTGAGCCATCATTGAAGTTATCTTCCAGCCTGTCAACTTCCAGATGATGAAAGGACTTCTTGACCACATGAGAGACTCTGAATTGAAGTCATCCAGATTAGTTGCTTCCAAATGCCGACTCTCAGAAACTGTGCAAGAAAATAAATTTTTGTTGCTTTCAGCTGAAAAGCATTGGGGGTAATTTGTCACCTGGCAATAGGTGTGTTAAAGACATCATCCAAAAGCCCACACACAACACTTCTTGAATCCCATTGCTTCCCATCCACGATTTGATGAGTGTTAGTGTAAGAGAAGCAGTCATTATTCTAGATAGCCATGCATCCTGTTAAAATTTAGAAAAAAGGCAGAGGTGGATGGATATTAGAAGATAAATAGCAGCCTGTAGGAGACTCTGATGTTGGCAACCTCCAATGAACCAAACCTCACGGAATTCATACCCGTGTTTCTTCCCATTTAGACCGAGCCAAGTGACTCACATTGGCCACTGGAATATTGGCAAACACGGTGCAAACAAAGGCTTATATATTGGGTTTCATCCTCTTGGCCCATTTTCTTTTATGAGCCTAGGTGCCATTCAGTAAGGAAGTCCCAGTGATCCTCCTAGAGTGAGCGAGGCCATGTAAAGAACCAAAGTGTCCCAGCCAAGCTTCCACTTGACTGCAGCTGCAAGAGTGATCCCAGCCAACACTATGTGCAGCAAAGAATCAACACATAACTGCAAGAGAGAGCCAATGTTTAAAGCCAACAATTTGGAGGTATTTGTTACACAGAATGGATAACTGAAACATAACCCTAGCACATACAAAATAATTAACCTGAAAACTCATTGCAAACTATAAACTATTTTTCTATATAAATATATATATTCTGAAGGGTTTTATTTTTTTTTATTATTATCAAGTTAGTTAACATACAGTGTAGTCTTGGTTTCAGGATTAGAACCCAGTGATTCATCACTTACATATAACACCCAGTGCTCATCCCAACAAGTGTCCTCCTTAATGCCTGTCACACATTTAGCCCACCCCCATCAATCCTGACTTCATTCTCTGTAATTAAGAGCCTCATGTAGTTTGCCTCCCTCTCTGTTTTTCTTATTTTTCCTTCCCTTCCTCAATGATCATCTGTTAAGTTTCTCAAGTTCCATATATGAGCAAAATCATGTGATACCTGTCTTTCTCTGACTGACTTATTTCGCTTAGGATAATACCCTCCAGTTCCATCCACATTGTTGAAAATGGCAAAATTTCATTCTTTTTTATTGCTGAGTAATATTCCATTGTGTGTGTGCACATGCGTGCGTGAGCGTGTGTGTGTGTGTGTGTGTGTGTGTGTGTGTGTGTGTGTACCACATTTTCTTAATCCATTCATCAATTGATGGACATTTGGGCCTCTTTCCATAATTTGGCTATTGGCGATAGCATTGCTATACACATGGGGTACATGTGCCGCTATGAATCAGCATTCTTGTATCCTTTGCATAAATTTCTAATAGTGCAATTGCTGGGTCATAGTTCTATTTTTAATTTTTTGAGGAGCCTCCATACTGTCTTCCAGAGTGGCTGCACCAGGTTGCATTCCCACCAACAGTGCAAGTAGGTTCCCTCTTCCATCCTCACCAACATCTGTTTCTTGAGTTGTTAATCTTAACCATTCTGACCAGTGTGAGGTGGTATTACATTGATTTGTACTTCCTTGATGAGTGATGTTGAGCATTTTTTCATGTGTCTGTTTGCCACCTGAATGTCTTCTTTGGAAAAGTGTCTATTCATGTCTTCTGCCCATTTCTTCACTGGATTATTTGTTTTTGGGTGTTGATTTTGATAAGTTCTTTATAGATTTTGGATACTAACCTTTTATCTGATGTGTCATTTACAAATACCTTCTCCCATTCTGTCAGTTGCCTTTTAGTTTTATTGATTGTTTCCTTCACTGTGCAGAAGTTTTTTATTTTGATGAGGTCCCAATAGTTCATTTTAGTTTTTGTTTTCTTTGCCTTTAGAGACATGTCAAGTAAGAAGCTCCTGGGGCCAAGGTCAAATAGGTTGTTGCCTGTTTTCTCCTCTAGGATTTTGATGGTTTCCTGTCTCACATTTAGGTCTTTCATCCATTTTGAATTTATTTTTGTGTGAAAAAGTGGTCCAGTTTCATTCTTCTGCATGTTGCTGTCCAGTTCTCTCAGCACCATTTGCTAAAGAGACGGCTTTTTTCCATTCAATACTCTTTCCTGCTTTATCAAAGATTAGTTGGCCATATGTTTGTGGGTCCATTTCTGCGTTCTCTGTTCTATTCCACTGATCTATGTGTCTGTTTTTGTGCCAATACCATACTGTCTTGATGATGACAGCTTTGTGATGCATCTTGAAGTCCAGGATTGGACTCCAGCTTTGGCTTTGTTTTTCAACATCATTTTGGCTATTTGGGGTCTTTTCTGGTTTGACACAAATTTTAGGATTATTTGCTCTACCTATGAGAAGAATGCTAATGCTATTTTGATTGGGATTGCATTGAATATGTAGATTGCTTTTGGTAGCATCAGAATTTTAATAATATTTGTTCTTCCAATCCATGAGCATGGAATTTTTTTTCCATTGCTTTGTGTCTTCTTCAATTTCTTTCATAAGCTTTCTATAGTTTTCAGCATACATATCTTTTACCGCTTTGGAAGATTTATTCCTAGGTATTGCATGATCTTTGGTGCAATTATATATGGGATTTATTCCTTGATATCTCTTTTTGTTGCCTCATTATTGGTGTATAGAAATGCAGCCAATTTCTGTACATTGATTTTATATCTTGTGACTGATGAATTCATAAATAAGCTCCAGCAGTTTTTTTGGTGGAGTCTTTTGGGTTTTCCATGTATAGTGTCATGTCATCTGCAAAGAGCAAAAATTTGACTTCTTTGCCAGTTTGGATGCCTTTTATTTCATTCTGGTGTCTGATTGCTGAGGCTAGGATTTCCAACACTATGTTGAATAACAATGATGAGAATGGTCATCCCTGTCATGTTCCTGACCTCAGGGGGAAAGCTTTTGGTTTTACCCCATTGAGGATGATAATAGCTATGGGCCTTTCATATGTGGCTTTTATGATGTTAAGGTATGTTCCTCCCATCCTGAATTTCTTGAGAGTTTTTATTAAGAAAGGATGCCTTATTTTGTCAAATGCTTTTTCTGCATCTATTGACAGGATCATATGGTTCTTATCCTGTCTTCTATTAATGTGATGTATCACGTTGATTGATTTGCAAATATTGAACCAGTCCTGCATCCCAGAAATGAATCCCCCTTATTCATGGTGAATAGTTCTTTTAATGTACTGTTGAATTTGATTTGCTAGTATCTTGTTGAGAATTTTTGCATCCAGGTTCATTAGTGATATTGGTCTGTAATTCTCCTTTTTAGTGTAGTCTATGAACCAAGGTAATGCTGGCTTTATGAAGTCTGGAAGCTTCGGAGTCTGGAAGCTTTCCTTCCATGTGTATTTTTTGTAACAGCTTCAGAAGAATAGGTATTAATTCTGCTTTAAATGTCTGGTAGAATTCCCCTGAGAGGCCATCTGGCACAGGACTCTTGTTTTTGGGAGAATTTTGATAACTAATTCAATTTATTCATTCGTTATGGGTCTGTTCAAGTTTTCTGTTTCTTCCCACTTCAGTTTTGGTAGTGTATGGATCTCTAGGAATTTGTCCATTTCTTCCAGATTGTCCAGTTTGTTGGCATATAATTTTTCATAGTATTCTCTAATAATTGTTTGTATTTCTGTGGTGTTGTTTGTGATATCTCCTCTTTCATTCATGATTTTATCTACTTTGCTACTCTCTCTTTTCTATTTGAGAAGTCTGGATAGGGAGGTTATCAATTTTGTTTATTCTTTCAAAAAACCAGCTCTTGGATTCACTGATCTGTTCTACTCTTTTTTGGGATTCTGTATCATTTAGTTCTGCTCTAATCTTTATTATTTCTCTTCTTCTGGCTTTGTGTTTCTTTGCTGCTGCTTTTCTAACTCCTTTATGTGTAAGGTCAGTTTATTTGGGACCTTTCTTGTTTCTTAAAATAGGCCTGAACTGCAATGCATTTTCCTATTAGGACTACCATTGCTGCATCCCGAAGGGTTTGAACTGTCATGTTTCTCATTTTCATTTGCTTCCATTTATTTTTTCATTTCTTCTTTAATTTATTGGTTGACCCATTCATTCATTAGTAGGATGTTCTTTAACCTCCATGTATTTGGGGGCTTTCCAATATTTTGTTTGTGTGTGGTTGATTTCAAGTTTCATAACATGAGGCCTGAAAATATGCATAGTACAATCTCAGTCTTTTTGTACTTGTTCAGGGCTCTTTTGTGACCTGGTATGTGATCTATTTTGGAGAATTTTCCATGCACACTCAAGAAGAATGTATATTCTGCTGCTTTAGAATGAAAAGTTCTGAATATATCTGTTAAGTCCATCTGGTCCAATGGATCATTCAGAGCCATTTTTTCCTTATTATTTTCTGCCTAGATGATCTGTCCATTGCTGTAAGTGGAGTATTAAAGTCACTTACAATTATGGTATTATTCTCAATAAGTTTGTTTATGTTTGTGATTAATTGATTAATATATTTGAGAGCTCCACATTGGGAGCAATAAACATTTACAATTGTTAGCTCTTTTTGATGGATAGACCCTGTAATTATGATATAACACCCTTCTTCATCTCTTGTTACAGTCTTTGTTTTAAAATCTAGTTTTTTTGTATATAAATATGGCTATTCCAGTCTTCTTTTGATGTTCATTAGCATAATAGATAGTCCTCCATTCCCTCACTTCCAATCTGCAGGTGTCCTCAGGTCTAAAATGAGGATAGATGGATATATATAGCATATAGATGGATCTTGTTTTTGTTTTTAAATCAATTTTGATACCCTATGTCTTTTGATGGGGGCATTTAGTCCATTTACATTCAGAGTGATTATTGAAAGATATGGATTTAGTGCCATTGTGTTATCTGTAGGTTTCATGTTTGTGATGATGTCTCTGGTCCTTTGTAGTCTTTGCTTCCTATCACTTACAGGATCTTTTGCAGGGCTGGTTTAGTGATCACAAATTCCTTCAGTTTTTGTTTGGGAAAATTTTATCTCTCCTTCTATTCTAAATGACAGGCCTGCTGGATAAAGGATTCTTGGCTGCATATTTTTCCTATTAAACACATTGAATATTTCCTGCCACTCCCGTTTCCCTGCCAAATTTCAGTGGACAGGTCTGCTACTAACCTTATATGTCTACCCTGGTAGGTTAAAGACCTTTTGTCTCTAGCTGCTTTCAGAAATCTCTCTTTATCTTTGTATTTTGAAGTTATACTAAGCTATGTTGTGGTGGTGACCTGCTATAATTTGTTCTCAGCTATGATTTGTTCAAATAAACTTCTGCTCATTTCTCTTGCTTTTCTTCTTCTGGAACTCATGATATGGATATTGTTTCATTTCATGGAATCACTTAGTTCTTTAAGTCTCCCCTTGTGAACTAGTAATTTCTTTCCCCTCTTTTTTAACTTCATTTCCCATGATTTTATCTTCTATTTACCTATTCTCTCCTCTGTGTCTTCCATTCTCACTGTCACTGTGTCTAGTTTGTTTGCATCTCATTTATGGCATTTCTTAATTCATTGTAACTAGTTCTTAGGTCTTTGATTTCTACAGCAAGAGATTCTCTGATGTCTCCTCTGTTTTGTTTTGTTTTGTTTTGTTTTGTTTTGTTTTATCAAGCCCAAGCTATTAGTCTTACAACCGTTATCCTAAATTCTTGGTCGGATGTATTGTTTATATCTGCTTTGAGCAATCCTCTGGCTATAATTTCTTCCTGAATGTTCTTTTGGGAAGAATTCTTCAGTTTTGTCATTTTGGTTAAGTTTCCATCTTTTGTGTGTTTTAAAGATTGTTACGTGTCCTGCACCAGCAAGTACTACTCTATTAAAACGAGGTCATACACTATCCAGAGCCTGAACTTCAGGAAGTGTTTTTGGTATATGTTGCATGCACTCTGTTGTGTTTTGGCTGCTCTATCCCACTGGTCAGTCCTCTGTAGAGCTCCTCCTTGCTTGTACTGGTGGATATTTGGACCTTCAACCAGCTGTGCTTTTATTTGTTTGTTGAAGTAACCCTGGAAATAAAGGAAAGAGGAGATGGGGAGCCTGATCCCATACAAAGAGAAAAATAAAGGGGAGAAAAGAAGACCAAACAGAAAGTCAAAAAATCTATTTAAAAAAACTATATCCAGAGAAAGAGAAAGGAAAATAAAGAAGAAAAGATAGAAAAGGTGAAAAAAAGAATAGAGTAAAAATCCCTGATCAAATAAATAAACAAAAAATTTATATATGTATATGTTTGTGTGTGTGTGTGAATCTATATATGTAGGTATATAGCTATATTGAATTGACCAGAAACAAATCAGAAACTATGAGCTTGACTCCAAAAGAAAATAAAGAAGAGAGAAGCAATAAAAAGAAAGCAAAAATGAATAAATAAAAGAAAAGAAATAAGAGAAAAAAGAAAGAGTTGTCTGTTGGTGCCTGGGATGGGTGGCTGTGCTGGTCTGGAGGAGAGGCTTTCTGGTTCACATAGTGTCAGTCTTCCTCTAATAGATAAGCAGTTGTCAGGCTCAGAGGGGCAGGGTTTGGTTTAAGCGGGTTCCGACTCCACTGGGGCCACTGTGTTGCCCTCCAAAGCCCCACCTTGTTGGTGTTGGGGAGAAAAGTGGGACACCCCACTCCCTCCTTCCCAAACCAGGTGTCTCAAACCATGCTGTTCAGGCAGCTCTCACACTATAGAGTGGGCAGCCAGCTTGCCTTACTCCTAGGAGATGGGCTGGAATTCAAAACCTGAAGCCTTTTTTTTTCCCAATGTTTATTTTACTTTTGAGACAGAGAGAGACAGAGCTTGAGTGGGGGAGGGGCAGAGAAAGAGGGAATCACAGAATCCGAAGCAGGCTCCAGGCTCCGAGTGGACAGTACAGAGCCTGACATGGGGCTCGAACCCACGGACCGTGAGATCATGACCTGAGCCAAAGTCTGACTGAGCCACCCAGGAGCCCCCAAAATCTGAAGTCTTAAGGACCCTGCACTGCCCGTACCCTGTTCTGGTGTAACACCACTCAGCCCTGCTGTTAAAATGCCTCTAGCTGGCACTTGCAGGGTCTTTTACCCTTAGGGAGACAATAAACCCTCTTCTCACAGTACTCAGAGAAGGGGACTGTTCTCTCCCAGTGCTTAGATCACTACCACACCCTGGGCCAGCTCCCCCACCACTAGGCTCACACATGGGTTCCAGCTTCACTCTGGAGAAAGTCTTATACTTTTGAAACCTCTGAGTTTCAGCTCCTAAGGCTTTTTGCAAAATAGAACTGCACTCTCTGTATTTCTTGTTCCCCAGTCCATGGCCCAGAGAGGTTTTCCTCTTGTGCAAAGTCGATACCACAATTTCACAGCCCCTCTTTCTCTTTCTCTCCTCTTTGTCCACAGAAGGGGTTCCCTTCCTGTCAGAGGCTGGCTCTGGCAAGTCCAGGGGTCCCTGAAGGATGGATGGTGTCGGTGAATGAGGGAGTGAGAGAGCCCCGAGATCCTTTCTGATCGCCAGGCAGTCATCTCTGTCCTGTCAGTTTTGGTGTCTTTATTTATAGGTCAAAGGTTAACATGGCATCAGAAAATGTAATTTTTACAATGGATAGTTCTCTGTGATAAGATGTGTTTGGAAAATGTACAGAAACAGGTTTCACAGAAGTATTCTTGCAGAACTGCCCCAATTATAGTGAGGTTGAGTAACTAAGAAAATAACAGGGTGTTCACATTTTAATAACGCTAAGATTAAGTCATAGGTTTGTAGATACTGTTATCCATCTTCATCACAGTGGCCAGGGTAAGGGAAGGTGTTTGTGGATTGTAGGCCTTAGGGAAGGGGCTGCTATACACCATCAGTTAGCAAAGGTGTATGTAGTAACTTATGTTCTGCCCTTATCTGTTCCTTCTCTCTAAGTTAGGCTCTTTGTCTCCGGGCAAGACTTGATTTTCCAGTTATATGCTTTATGGCACCTGAGAGCCAACCATACCTTTAAAGAGTTTTGCTCCTTTCCAATACATAAAATAGCCTCTTCGAGTGCATTTACCTTTGTGTCTAGTTTTATGATTTCTTGAATAGCTAGGGCATGAGAGATATTTTTGGTTAGCTCATTTACATGTTGAGCTGTATGAACATCTTGGACTAACGCAATGGTAGAAACAGCATGGTACATGTAAAGGTCAATCTTTTATGAGTAACGGTCATTAGCTCAAGGGAAAGTATGGAAGGAAACAGAACATGCTGGAGACACAATGTCTGTTCCCATAATTGAAACAAGAAGTTCCCACAGTAAGTTCCTTCACAAGGTGCAATCATCATACCAGGGCCGGAATAAGGGGACAAGTCACTCTCGATATTGATCAACAAGGCACCTTAGGGGTCAGTGCTCAAGCAGAAATAATTGAGTGGGGGTGGATATTGGTCGTCATCTGATTGGCAAGAGACCATGCAAACTTGCTTCAACCTCACCAGGAGTTTTCTCGACTAGTGGGCTCAAAATGGCTCCCAACACCTTCCCTCCATGTCTATGCCATTTTATCTCCCCCAAATCACATACACTCACCTCAATCCCACCAAGCTGTCTCCCTTCAAAAATGGAGATCCTTCTGTCACTCTGCAGATTGATTTCCTGGGTGTTCCAAGTGATCTTACCTCAGTACAGCTGTGTTTGATGGATAAGTAAAGTCCCAGTCCCCTTACTTCTCCACCAGTTTAACTCCACCCCCACATTAACTATTTTCTAAATAAAGGCATTTTTAATTCTGCCATACAATAGGGTTTCTGCTATCCTTGATCTCACTGATAAGGCAAGTGACTTACACAACTGAACCACACAATTAAGACTTCTTACAATAGAAAGGGTACATCTTACAGGTCATAGTAATTAGCTATTCTTTTTTTTTTTTAAATATATATATATTTTTTTTATTTCTAAGAGAGAGAGAGAGACAGCATGAGCAGGGGAGGGTCAGAGAGAGAGAGGGAGTCACAGACTGAAACAGGCTCCAGGCTCTGAGCTGGCAGTCAGCACAGAGCCCGATGCGGGGCTCGAACCCACGGACCGCGAGATCATGACCTAAGCGAAAGTCGGACGCTTAACCGACTAAGCCACCCAGGCGCCCCAGTAATTAGCTATTCTTTTTTTTTTTTTTAATATTTTTATTTATTTCTAGGAGAGAGAGAGAGAGAGAGACAGCGTGAGCAGGGGAGGGTCAGAGAGAGAGGGAGTCACAGACTGAAACAGGCTCCAGGCTCTGAGCTGGCAGTCAGCACAGAGCCCGACGCGGGGCTCGAACCCACCAACCGCGAGATCATGACCTAAGCGAAAGTCGGACGCTCAACCGACTAAGCCACCCAGGCGCCCCGCTATTCTTATACTAAATCTAATATTTGGTTTTTCCCTTAAACATCATTAAACTGTGGTAAGAGTCTATGGATTGACATCAGCAGCCACATGAACAGATGGCAAATTTTTTGTCTTTAATTTTTTTCTATATATGTTTGTGATAAAAGTCAAATAATACTTTGTGATGTATATTCTATTTATAACATAATAAGTCATTAAAGCATTGTTGAATTAAGATAATAGATTATAGCAGTACACTATCTGTACTATACACGGTCAGTTAATTTATATCCATCCCTGTTTTCTTGCTAAGATATACAGATAATTTTCCTTTCGAAAGAATAAAGGAGATCCTAAACTGTCATTATATTTATAGACATATGATTTTTACAAAGTATTTTATAGAACTTAGCTGTAAAATGCCAAAGAAAATAAAGTATGATAAAATTTCTATATTTTTAGATTTTACTTCTATAATTGAACATAAAAATAGAAGTCTCAGTGCTTTGGGTATTAAAATATTTTTTCCAATAAAAATATAAAGCCAATAAAACTCAAATGAGTATATTATGTCTGTCTATGATACACTAGACAATGTGAATCTTTTTAAAAGAAGACTGGATTTGAAAAGGCTGGGATTTTACTAACTGTTGTCCCAATACAAAAGTCTTGTCTTGAAGCATTTGAAAAGAAGCTATACCTGACTGAAAAGATCTCATTGAAATCATGTGTTCTGTTTTGTGACTTGGAGCATAAAAGTGATAATGAAGCGCTGTCCTTGTAAAATAATGTCCCTGACTCCATGAAGCAGGTCATGAATTATATAAGCAGCTAGGCCATTTACCTACCCTTGAATGAAACCATCCGGAGCTCTTAGTGCAGCAAAAATCTCAGTTTCTCACATTAATACACACTGATTTGGTGAGGTTTGGGGGGATGTTGTAAAGGCCATCTTTAAAATAGGAAAATGTTCCTTTTTCAAGAAAATATCTGTCTTGAAAAAAATCAAGATAATCTTTCAAAAACACTAAGCCACAAATCTAAGTGTCCTTCATTAAAGAAAGCAGTTTCACATATCACCAGGATTCACTGCTTTCAATACCATCATTCCCCAATAACACTCTGCCAACACCCTTGAAAAACTTCAGAGTATCATTCTGAAAATCATTAATATGAACAGAGTTGAGGCCTTTACTACACAGAAGTTCACCAACATTCAAGAGGATATAGTACAAAGAGGCCAGCAGAAGTGGATTCCAATCTCATATCAGTCACTTACTACTAATACAGTGGTCTTGAACAACTTCGCTAACCCCTCTGAGTCTAGAATTTTTCTAACTGCAAACTGATAATACCTATCCAGGTAGTGCCTATCCAGAAGTGCATGCTAAGGATCGAATATGGTAATATATAAATAGATTTAGCAATGTGTCTGGTATACTCAATAAGTTTTTGGTTGCTTTAAACTGAATAAAGATCTCAAAACTTTTCTTGTTCTCTCTCCTGAGGCCCCAGCTCTAAATTTCCCTGGTGTGCTGAGAGTTTTTTCCCCTTAGGTCCCATCACCATTACCTGCATTGCTTCCAGGATTGGCAAAACAAAGCTTCTCCTAGATCCTCTAGCCAAGAGGGCCCTTTTTCTCAAGGTCAGTCTGTGGCTGCCCTGACATGGCAACCAGGTGTGACCTCCCTCCCCACGCAGATCTGGGCACTATTTCCACCCATACATCTAAGCTCTTAGCTGCTCTCTCAAGATATATAAGAAAGTCCATCCACTTAACAAAGCAGAGTTTTTCTCTGAGATGTGTACAGCTGTCTTCTCTGACGAGCAACGCTGCTGCAACTCAACATCTGTCATTTTCATTTTTATTCAGTTAGCATCTGACATCCACTAATCTAACCATCCTCTACACATATGGATATTGGGTTAAGATACCATATGACAAGTACAATATGCAATTGAACCCTAATTTACTTTGGTGTTTTAAGATAATTCATCACACCATCTGTAGATTTTACAACTCACCATTTGACTATTGTATAATTCTATTATTTTTAACCAATACTCATTATTTTACACTTCAAACACTTTTTTAAAATTTTCTAACGTTTTTATTTACTTTTGAGAGAGACAGAGCACAGGTGGGGGAGGGACAGAGAGAGGGAGACACAGAATCCAAAGAAAGCTCCAGGCTCTGAGTAGTGCTTAGACTCGTGAACTGCGAGATCATGACCTGAGCCAAAGTCAGATGCTTAACCAACTGAGCCACCCAGGCTCCCCTACACTTCAAACACTTCTAAATAACTACTTCAACTTCACAAAAATTCTATGTCATAGGTAAGCCAGATATTACTTGTTCCATTTTTTTTTTTTAATGAGGGACTGAAAAATTTGTCAAGTGACCAAAACTACTTAGCTAATCTATTGTCAGATAAACTAGATCCTAGGTCTTGTGGTTTAAAATCCACATCTTTCCCACTACACTATGCTGTCTCCTAGTGCCACTGAGTATGTATTATCTTTTATCTAACTGGTAATAGAAATAGTCAAAACAAAAGGGAGCCTCTGAAATTAGTATCAAGGTATGTGTATCAAACTAAGTGATTACAAAAGGCAAAGCTGTACCAAGAAATACTTTCTTTAATTTGTATTTAAAATGCTATATTTCTTATAAAAGCAGAAACGTAAAACTGAATTGTTTTTGAGGTTATAAAAATTACATATAATAATTATATAAAGTATTGAAAATGTAAATAAGAAAATGAAAAATCACCTGGGTGCTATTTTGAGTGTATTGAATATATTTTAGCATTCTGAGCATAGGAACAACATAAAGTGACTTAGGTTTTTGTAATTTCCGGAACTGGGGTATACTTTGAACATTCACTTGATGGAGTATGTGTAGGATGTGAGAAAAATAGACAAGTCAAGAATATCTCAGGATTTTGGTGCAATGGAAAGAGAAGGGGAAGAGTAGGTTTTGCGGGAAGACGTCTAGAATTCTGTTTGGATGTGTTATGGTTGAAGTATCTGTTGGTCGTCTATGTTTACTATCCAGTGGCCAACTGAATGTATGAGCTTAAAAAGCATGGGAGAGTTGGGGCATAAGATAGAAATGTAGTTGTATTATTATACCCCACTGTCTCAGTGCACTAACGCAGCTTGGAATTTGTCTTGAACCGTGCCTATATTATTCCAATAGCTGAACAATCAGTAGTTACTTCAGTCATCTGAGGTCAGTTTGGATCAACTCATTTAAGTTAGCTGACTATGTGCCTGAAAGTATTAAGTTGATAATGCCACGCCTGACCAAGCTAGGTAGAGCTTATACAAAAGAAGCCATTTGCCTCCTTATTTATACTTTTTTAATGATTATCCTAAGAAATTTTCCCAGACATTATTCATTTCCAGTTGCTTTGTTAATTTGGGTGGTTTTTGTTGTTGTTTGTTTCTGTTTTGTTCTATTTGGGAATTGAGTACATCCTTATTACTTTGTATTTATGAAACAGAGATAGTTATTCAAACATATAAAACAATTTTGTTCTATTTTTTTTTTTAACTATTAATTCTGGGGCACCTGAGTGAGTCAGTTGGTTGAATGTCTGACTTTGGCTTAGGTCATGATCTCACAGCTCATGAGTTCAAGCCCCATGTTAGGCTCTGTGCTGATGGCTCAGAGCCAGGAGCCTGCTTCAGGTTCTGCGTCTCCCTTTCTCTCTGCCCCTCCCCGACTTGCACTCTATCTGTCTCTCTCTCTCAAAATAAATAAATATTAAAAATATTTTTTAAAAATTATTCATTTTATATAGCAACAGTTGTAAAATCTTTAGCTGTGGGATTTGATATTAATTCAAAACTAATTTCTGAATAACAAAGTACTTTTTCCTCTCAAGCCTGCAGCAATAATGGCTGAATCAACAACTATCTGTGGGGGGAGCAGTGAGGGAGTTATCTCATGGCTCTTACACTGATTCCTAGATCACCAAGCAACCTTCTGATTATAACTTAGCCTTCTATATTATATGACAGTAAGAATATGCTTGTCTGCATAAGAGTTATAATTCTCATAGAAATTATTGCATTGATCTTCTGAAATACAATATATATATAATGAAACTTTTCACATGAGAAGCCAAGAAACAAAAAAGATGTAATAAGATGTGGAAGAAACATAACAAAACTAAAAGGTCGAGACAAAACAGATTCAAATAGGCAGCCTTGACCTCACCAATTAGAAATAACAACAGGGATTCGACAGCTGATTGTGATGGTAGAGAAGAAAGAAGGATAGCAGTGAAACAAAGCAGAAGAAAAAGAAAAAATCAAATAACTTTAAAGCCTAAAGGGATGCCTGTCCCTACAGACAGCCTACACTAAACTTAGGTGAACCTCTTTGAAGAAATGATGCATTGCTATTGTGGGTTAATAATTATCTCCTTGAAACATGTTGGTCCCACGATGCTCAGCATCCCTCCTCATCAGGGAAATACAAATCAAAACCACACTGAGATACCACCTCACGCCAGTCAGAGTGGCTAAAATGAGCAAATCAGAGAACTCTAGATGCTGGCAAGGATGTGGAGAAACGGGCACCCTCCTACACTGTTGGTGGGAATGTAAACTGGTACAGCCCCTCTGGAAAACAGTGTGGAGGTTCCTCAGGAAACTAACAATAGAACTCCCCTATGACCCAGCAATAGCACTGCTAGGAATTTACCCAAGGGATACAGAAATGCTGAGG